>NC_134363.1:50415463-50580463 GCF_048569485.1 Anomaloglossus baeobatrachus | reverse complement strand
ACTGTTTAGCTCTAAAAAAAAATTCTGCATTTGGGTTAAATGAAAATTTTGCACCATTTGGCTTCTATGTACTCATTATTTCCATGCAAAATCAGTTTTGTTGTGTTCTGTGGTCATAAATTAGCTGAGAGGAGCTTAGAAAAAGACAACACGCTCACTGATGGATTCTCAGTTAACTCATTCTGCAGCCAGCAATAGACCAAGCAACACAAAGGGCTATAGAAAGCAAACAGTGCAAAGTGTTAATGAAAACCAACTCTAGAAATGATTGTTAACTAAATAAAGGGGGTTGATGACTTTTTTTAAATACCCGCCAAAGAAGGATACATGCTCCTTACCATAGGCAGTGGGGTCGGCAATATGCTCCTCCATGAAACATCCAAATCCTGACAAGTTGGTGGAGATGCTGGGGATCCCCATAACGGTACATTCAGCTGAAATAGAGACAAGCACTCACAGTGTAATGATCACACAGATCTGCAACGCTCACTGCGTCCACCAGATGGAGCCACTTAGGAATACACTTAAGCCACTATCTTCTACATTTATGATAAATCCACAAGACAATGATTCACTGGAAACAGCTCAACACAAAGTGTATCTGAAAGTTTGTACGGTGATGTAAAGGGGAGCTGCACTTTCTTTTTGGTCGCTTTCCAGACACGCTACCTGTAAATCAGTGGAGATCTGGGTCCTGACACCTCTATTGTTCACTCAATAGACCCCTTCCCCTCCCTAGAGAAGAGGCAGGAGGCCGCCCACAGCGCCCCAGCAGGCCACCCACAGCGCCCCAGCAGGCAGGAGGCCGCCCACAGCGACCCAGCAGGCAGGAGGCCGCCCACAGCGCCCCCAGCAGGCCACCCACAGCGACCCAGCAGGCAGGAGGCCGCCCACAGCGCCCCCAGCAGGCCACCCACAGCGCCCCAGCAGGCCGCCCACAGCGCCCCCAGCAGGCCACCCACAGCGCCCCAGCAGGCAGGAGGCCGCCCACAGCGACCCCAGCAGGCCACCCACAGCGCCCCAGCAGGCAGGAGGCCGCCCACAGCGCCCCAGCAGGCAGGAGGCCGCCCACAGCGCCCCAGCAGGCAGGAGGCCGCCCACAGCGCCCCAGCAGGCAGGAGGCCGCCCACAGCGCCCCAGCAGGCAGGAGGCCGCCCACAGCGCCCCAGCAGGCAGGAGGCCGCCCACAGCGCCCCAGCAGGCAGGAGGCCGCCCACAGCGCCCCAGCAGGCAGGAGGCCGCCCACAGCGCCCCAGCAGGCAGGAGGCCACCCACAGCGCCCCAGCAGGCAGGAGGCCGCCCACAGCGCCCCAGCAGGCAGGAGGCCGCCCACAGCGCCCCAGCAGGCAGGAGGCCGCCCACAGCGCCCCAGCAGGCAGGAGGCCACCCACAGCGCCCCAGCAGGCAGGAGGCCACCCACAGCGCCCCAGCAGGCAGGAGGCCACCCACAGCGCCCCAGCAGGCAGGAGGCCACCCACAGCGCCCCCAGCAGGCCACCCACAGCGCCCCAGCAGGCAGGAGGCCGCCCACAGCAGGCAGGAGGCCGGGTCCCCTGCCTGTGCGCAAGAAAGTTTAGTAACTGTTTGAGAGTAGCTAATTTTCAAAAAAATTTGAATGAAGAGAATCTGTGTACTGAGACTCCACCAATAGCTAAACAAATAGACAGTGGTGCGGAGCATCCTCCAAAACTTTTTCATGAATACGTTTTTCACATGAGAGGAGAGCAGCCATGATCCAGCTGCCAGGATCACCACTGATCAAGACTTGACAGATCACTAGGATACGTCAAAGGTTTTCTGAAAGGATTGTCACTCCTAAATACGGGAAAATGCCTTTACGTTACCTACACAGCACACACATATAATATATATTTATTTTGTGTCTATGCAGCTAAAAGATGTAATAGCAACGACCGTACACTGAGGAGCCCTAACCCAGGAGATACAGGACATCAGCGCTTACCGGGCGTGTAGCCCCAAGGCTCATAGTAAGAAGGGAAGACGCCCAAGTGACATCCCCGCACAAACTCCTCATAATCCACCGGCAATAGAGGACTGGTGGAAGAAAGGAACTCCGGATGGAAGATGACCTGTGAGAGAGAAGCAAGATGAAGGCAGAATAAAGCCAGCTCCGGCCATACTGCTGCCGCCCCGCTCACTCGTCCTCACCTTCACCCGGTCCGCGCTGCTGTTGAAGAGCCCGATCCGTCGGATGGTATTTAGGATGGCGTCTGTGGAGTCATCCAGCATGTTATGGGTGCAGATCGGGGGAAATGACTGTCTCTGTAAGGAAAACACAAAAAAAAAAATAATATAATAGCTCATTAAGTCAATGCGCTTTCTGGAGCGAGCTTCTGGATGACATCACAAAATCCTTATTCTACCAACTAAAGGGGTTTTCAAGGAATTAAAATACACCTAAAGCTTCAGTGGACCCGAGCTGTGATATAATGCTGAATGTGCCGATGGCGGGGGTGTGGAGGGAGAGCACCCTTTTTTTTCGGGGGAAGACAAGGGTCATGTTTTTTCTAATCCTAGAGGAACTTCTAAAATTCATACCTGTGTAGCAAAAATAGCCCTCTTCATCATCGTAAAGTCTTCCTTATCAAGCATCTTATTCATGTCTGGTAGATTGCCTCTGCAAAAAAAAAGCCAACATATGCTTAATAAAGGGGAGCCGTCACCTACTCACCTGTGGGGCGGTCCGGTCCCATGGGCGTCGCTGATCTTGACCCGGTGCCTCCTCTATCCTTGCGATCACCACCCTCCATGTTTATGACGCGTTTACATCATACACATAGAGGCCTCCAATGCGCTCCCGTGCCCTTTGCCCTCAAAAAGAAGTACTGTAATGTGCAGGGAAAGGCAATAGAACGCCTGTGCATGCGCACTACAATACTCTGCCCTCGGCAGAGCAGAGAGATGGTACGCATGCGCAGGAGCGCAATGGAGGCCTCTGGGTGGATGATTTAGGACAGATCATCCACAGGGTAAGAAAGAGGACGACGATTGCTTCAATAGAGGCGGAGCCGGACCCAAGACCAGCGACGTCCATCAGACCAGAACGTATCGGTCCACTCCGCAGGTGAGTAGGTGACAGGTTCCCTTTAAATCATCTATGTTGCCACTCATTAATTAAAAAACACCTGTTTATCTATACACTATATTTTTCAGACTATAGGATGCAGCGGACCATAAGACATACCTAGGTTTCAGGGGAGGGAAATAGGAAAATAAAAAAAATTAAAAAAAAAAAAACAAACTCAAAAACTAGGAAGCAAAATAAAAAAAATAAATAAAAAAAAATAAATGTGGTCATGATGCCTTATGGGGGAGATCTGCTGCTGGCAATGTTATAGGGGCAACGTCACAATTCTGCAGTAATGTCCCTCATCCTAGGCCCATCCTGGTATATATGCCCCCCAGTCAACAACGCACGGTGTCACCTTCTGATGCAGACAACTGACTTCAGTGTGGAAGTGGTGCAGCACATGACTTCACTGCAATGTGCCCCTAGTTACACACCAACGGCAGCTGCCGAAATATTCATTGCTCCCCATTCTCGGGATTATGAGCGTGGGGTGCAATGAATATTCATGTTCTTTATTAGGGGGTTCACGGCCACAAGCTCCTGCTTCCTGTGACCTTGCTCCTCCAACCCTGCTCCTCTGACCCTGCCTCCTGCAACCCTGCCCCTTCAACCCTGCGCCTGCCTCCTGTAACCCTGGTCCTGTGACCCTGCTCCTGCCTCCAGTAACCCTGGTCCTGCCTCCAGTAACCCTGGTCCTGTGACCCTGCTCCTGCCTCCTGTAACCCTGGTCCTGTGACCCTGCTCCTACCTTCGGTAACCCTGGTCCTGTGACCCTGCTCCTGCCTCCTGTAACCCTGGTCCTGTGACCCTGCTCCTACCTTCGGTAACCCTGGTCCTGTGACCCTGCTCCTACCTCCTATAACCCTGGTCCTGTGACCCTGCTCCTGCCTCCTATAACCCTGGTCCTGTGACCCTGCGCCTGCCTCCAGTAACCCTGGTCCTGTGACCCTGCTCCTGCCTCCAGTAACCCTGGTCCTGTGACCCTGCTCCTGCCTCCAGTAACCCTGGTCCTGTGACCCTGCTCCTGCCTCCAGTAACCCTGGTCCTGTGACCCTGCTCCTGCCTCCAGTAACCCTGGTCCTGTGACCCTGCTCCTGCCTCCAGTAACCCTGGTCCTGTGACCCTGCTCCTGCCTCCAGTAACCCTGGTCCTGTGACCCTGCGCCTACCTCCTGTAACCCTGGTCCTGTGAGCCTGCTCCTGCCTCCAGTAACCCTGGTCCTGTGACCCTGCGCCTACCTCCTGTAACCCTGGTCCTGTGAGCCTGCTCCTGCCTCCAGTAACCCTGGTCCTGTGACCCTGCTCCTGCCTTCGGTAACCCTGGTCCTGTGACCCTGCGCCTACCTCCTGTAACCCTGGTCCTGTGACCCTGCTCCTGCCTCCAGTAACCCTGGTCCTGTGACCCTGCGCCTGCCTCCAGTAACCCTGGTCCTGTGACCCTGCTCCTGCCTCCAGTAACCCTGGTCCTGTGACCCTGCGCCTGCCTCCAGTAACCCTGCTGCTCCGACCCTGACCCTCCACTTACCCACAGTCACATACATCTGGACTATAAGACGCACCCTCTGCTTTTCTCCAAAATTTGGAGAGGAAAAAAAAAAAAAAAAGTTTCTTGTAGTGCAAGTAAAAATGACGATATATTACTTTTTACAGTACGCACAGCTATAATATACACAGTATATAATTTATTGTTCATATAATTGTTGCATAGTGTAAAAAAATAAAATATTTATGTGTGGGTGCGTGTATATGTACGTACACACACACACACACACACACACACACACACACACTAGCCATATGGCTGGCGCGTGTGCACACCTTCATCTCTCACTCCATTGTATTGAAGCCACTTTCTCTGCGAATGTCATCTAACCAATCTGGTGATATTCGCAGAGACAGCGTCTTCAATAAAATTGCGCCGGAGTAGACGGTATGTGCACGCGCTGACTGCAGCGCCATTGTATTGAATGATTCAACTACAATATGAACTTAGCACTGCGCACGCGCCGGCCATCCCGGCTTCTGACACAAGAATGCATTAAGCATCATATTCTTGATTGGTTGCTATGGACAACTAGACCCTTATCAAGTGTAACCAATCAGAGCTCAGCTTTTACTTTACCTCAGCAGCTTCAAATGCTGACTGAAAGCTGCACTCTGGTTGCTATAGGCAACCAGAACGATCTAACTGAGGCAATTTTAATAAATGAGGCCCCAGTTACTTCTGCAGTGGCTATATTCAACCAGAACAATCGTACTGGGAGTCAATTCTCATAAATGAGATCCTAGTTACTTCTGCAGGGGCTATAGACAGCCAGAACCATCTTACTGTAGGCAATTTTAATAAATGAGGCCCCAGTTACTTCTGCAGGGGCTATAGACAGCCAGAACCATCTTACTGTGAGGCAATACTCATAAATGAGATCCTAGTTACTTCTGCAGGGGCTATAGACAGCCAGAACCATCTTACTGTAGGCAATTTTAATAAATGAGGCCCCAGTTACTTCTGCAGGGGCTATAGACAGCCAGAACCATCTTACTGTGAGGCAATACTCATAAATGAGATCCTAGTTACTTCTGCAGGGGCTATAGACAACTAGAACCATCTTACTGTGAGGCAATTTTCATAAATGAGATCCTAGTTACTTCTGCAGGGGCTATAGACAACTAGAACCATCTTACTGTGAGGCAATTTTCATAAATGAGATCCTAGTTACTTCTGCAGGGGCTATAGACAGCCAGAACCATCTTACTGTGAGGCAATACTCATAAATGAGGCCTCAGTTGCTTCAGTAGGGCCCCCCCATGTTATCATGCATTTGCTACAGTGAGGATATTGGCTGGTAGGAGGTTCACAGTGCCCTGTACTGGTGGCCCTGGACTACTTATGTGGCCGCTGGATCGGGGTCCTGTGAGGAGACTTGGACTATTACTTACACTAGTAATGACTCGTACAGTTTCTTCCCAAACTTCTCCTTTACTGCATTCGCCGTATCCCTGCAGAGACACAATATAGAAAAAAAAAAACAAAAAAAAAAAAACAGCTTTATGTCTGAGAAGCCGGGATGGAAACGGTTAATTCTTGAAGTTCCCCATTTTCTAAGATCATAAACTATTTTGGCAATAAAATTAGAAGTTTAACCCCTTAGCGTCACAGCCAGTTTTGGCCTTAATGACAAAATCCATTTTAAAAATTTTCCATTTTTTTTTTTTTTTAACCTTTTAGACTGATGCCGGAACTATTTTATGTTTTTGACGAAAATCACTCAAAAATCTTGTTTTTTTTTGCAGAACTAGAGGGAGTTTTTCTTGATACTTTTGGGTATAAAGTCATATGAAAAAGTTTGGGCACCCCTATTAATGTTACCCTTTTTTCTTTATAACAATTTGGGTTTTTGCAGCAGCTATTTCAGTTTCATATATCTAATAACTGATGGACTGAGTAATATTTCTAGATTGAAATGAGGTTTATTGCACTAACAGAAAATGTGCAATCCGCATTTAAACAAAATTTGACCGGTGCATAAGTATGGGCACTTCAACATAACAGTGACATTAATATTTTGTAGATCCTCCTTTTGCAAAACTCACAGCCTCTAGTCACTTCCTGTAGCTTTTAATGAGTTCCTGGATCCTGGATGAAGGTAGATTTGACCATTCCTGTTTACAAAACAATTCCAGTTCAGTTAAGTTTGATGGTCGCCGAGCATGGACAGCCGCTTCACATCATCCCACAGATGTTCAATGATATTCAGGTCTGGGGACTGGGATGGCCATTCCAGAACATTGTAATTGTTCCTCTGCATGAATGCCTGAGTAGATTTGGAGCGGTGTTTTGGATCATTGTCTTGCTGAAATATCCATCCCCTGCGTAACTTCAACTTCGTCACTGATTCTTGCACATTATTGTCAAGAATCTGCTGATACTGAGTTGAATCCATGAGACCCTCAACTTTAACAAGATTCCCGGTGCCGGCATTGGCCACACAGCCCCAAAGCATGATGGAACCTCCACCAAATTTTACTGTGGGTAGCAAGTGCTTTTCTTGGAATGCCGTGTCTTTTTGCCTCCATGCATAATGCCTTTTTGTATGACCAAACAACTCAATCTTTGTTTCATCAGTCCACAGGACCTGCTTCCAAAATGTAACTGGCTTGTCCAAATGTGCTTTTGCATACCTCAGGCGACTCTGTTTGTGGCGTGCTTGCAGAAACGGCTTCTTTCGCATCACTCTCCCATACAGCTTCTCCTTGTGCAACGTGCGCTGTATTGTTGACCGATGCACATTGACACCATCTGCAGCAAGATGATGCTGCAGGTCTTTGGAGGTGGTCTGTGGATTGTCCTTGACTGTTCTCACCATTCTTCTTCTCTGCCTTTCTGATATTTTTCTTGGCCTGCCACTTCTGGGCTTAACAAGAACTGTACCTGTGTTCTTCCATTTCCTCACTATGTTCCTCACAGTGGAAACTGACAGTTTAAATCTCTGAGACAACTTTTTGTTTCCTTCCCCTGAACAACTATGTTGAATAATCTTTGTTTTCAGATCATTTGAGAGTTGTTTTGAGGAGCCCATGATGCCACTCTTCATAGGAGATTCAAATAGGAGAACAACTTGCAAGTGGCCACCTTAAATACCTTTTCTCATGATTGGATACACCTGCCTATGAAGTTCAAAGCTCAATGAGGTTACAAAACCAATTTAGTGCTTTAGTAAGTCAGTAAAAAGTAGTTAGGAGTGTTCAAATCAAGAAATTGATAAGGGTGTCCATACTTCTGCACCTGTCAAATTTTGTTAAAATGCAGATTGCACATTTTCTGTTAGTACAATAAACCTCATTTCAATCCAGAAATATTACTCAGTCCATCAGTTATTAGATATGTGAAACTGAAATAGCTGCTGCAAAACCCCAAATTGTTATAAAGAAAAAAAGGTTAGCATTAATAGGGGTGCCCAAACTTTTTCATATGACTGTATGTGACTTACATTTTTTTTCTACCTTTATTCTTAGTTTCTCGCTCCATTAAGCTCTTACCACAGTTGTTTCCGAACCGCTTGACCCTTTAAGGTTTCCACATTGAAATTATTGGTCCGTGCGGGCATGATGAAGAAGGCCACGATAGTGATGTCACTCTGATTCACCTGGTGGGAGGAGAAGACAACACACCGTCACCACCGTCCATTACTAAATATGCCTATGACAACCCGGCCTTATTCTCACCCGAAGAAGATAATTGAGTCTGGCTAAGGCCTCCAGGAAAATGTCAGCCCCTTTGTTAGAGAATTCATAGCGACCAGCGATGAAGAAAAACAGGGTCTTGTCTAAATTGAAGTCCAAGTGTCTGAAAGAGGGAGAAAAAAAAAAACCCCAAAACACAAAACAGCATATTTAGATAAAAGTAAATGGTGTTGTGCAAAGAGAAAAGTTCATATTAGAGAGACCAGACATGTGCAGCGGGCTAGTAGATATGGAGATGAGGAGAAAAAAAAAAAAAAAAAAGATCCGAGGAGTGAGGAGAGGACAAGAGAGAAAGGGAGAGAGAGGAGAGGACAAGAGAGAAAGGGAGAGAGAGGAGAGGGCAAGAGAGAAAGGGAGAGAGAGGAGAGGGCAAGAGAGAAAGGGAGAGAGAGGAGAGGGCAAGAGAGAAAGGGAGAGAGAGGAGAGGGCAAGAGAGAAAGGGAGAGAGAGGAGAGGGCAAGAGAGAAAGGGAGAGAGAGGAGAGGGCAAGAGAGAAAGGGAGAGAGAGGAGAGGGCAAGAGAGAAAGGGAGAGAGAGGAGAGGGCAAGAGAGAAAGGGAGAGAGAGGAGAGGGCAAGAGAGAAAGGGAGAGAGAGGAGAGGACAAGAGAGAAAGGGAGAGAGAGGAGAGGGCAAGAGAGAAAGGGAGAGAGAGGAGAGGGCAAGAGAGAAAGGGAGAGAGAGGAGAGGGCAAGAGAGAAAGGGAGAGAGAGGAGAGGGCAAGAGAGAAAGGGAGAGAGAGGAGAGGGCAAGAGAGAAAGGGAGAGAGAGGAGAGGGCAAGAGAGAAAGGGAGAGAGAGGAGAGGGCAAGAGAGAAAGGGAGAGAGAGGAGAGGGCAAGAGAGAAAGGGAGAGAGAGGAGAGGGCAAGAGAGAAAGGGAGAGAGAGGAGAGGGCAAGAGAGAAAGGGAGAGAGAGGAGAGGGCAAGAGAGAAAGGGAGAGAGAGGAGAGGGCAAGAGAGAAAGGGAGAGAGAGGAGAGGACAAGAGAGAAAGGGAGAGAGAGGAGAGGACAAGAGAGAAAGGGAGAGAGAGGAGAGGACAAGAGAGAAAGGGAGAGAGAGGAGAGGACAAGAGAGAAAGGGAGAGAGAGGAGAGGACAAGAGAGAAAGGGAGAGAGAGGAGAGGACAAGAGAGAAAGGGAGAGAGAGGAGAGGACAAGAGAGAAAGGGAGAGAGAGGAGAGGACAAGAGAGAAAGGGAGAGAGAGGAGAGGACAAGAGAGAAAGGGAGAGAGAGGAGAGGACAAGAGAGAAAGGGAGAGAGAGGAGAGGACAAGAGAGAAAGGGAGAGAGAGGAGAGGACAAGAGATAAAGGGAGAGAGAGGAGAGGACAAGAGAGAAAGGGAGAGAGAGGAGAGGACAAGAGAGAAAGGGAGAGAGAGGAGAGGACAAGAGAGAAAGGGAGAGAGAGGAGAGGACAAGGGAGGGAGGGAGAGAGAGGAGAGGACAAGGGAGGGAGGGAGAGAGAGGAGAGGACAAGGGAGGGAGGGAGAGAGAGGAGAGGACAAGGGAGGGAGGGAGAGAGAGGAGAGGACAAGGGAGGGAGGGAGAGAGAGGAGAGGACAAGGGAGGGAGGGAGAGAGGAGGACAAGGGAGGGAGGGAGAGAGGAGGACAAGGGAGGGAGGGAGAGAGGAGGACAAGGGAGGGAGGGAGAGAGGAGGACAAGGGAGGGAGGGAGAGAGGAGGACAAGGGAGGGAGGGAGAGAGGAGGACAAGGGAGGGAGGGAGAGAGGAGGACAAGGGAGGGAGGGAGAGAGGAGGACAAGGGAGGGAGGGAGAGAGGAGGACAAGGGAGGGAGGGAGAGAGGAGGACAAGGGAGGGAGGGAGAGAGGAGGACAAGGGAGGGAGGGAGAGAGAGAGGAGGACAAGGGAGGGAGGGAGAGAGAGAGGAGGACAAGGGAGGGAGGGAGAGAGAGAGGAGGACAAGGGAGGGAGGGAGAGAGAGAGGAGGACAAGGGAGGGAGAGAGAGAGGAGGACAAGGGAGGGAGGGAGAGAGGAGGACGACAAGGGAGGGAGAGAGAGAGGAGGACGACAAGGGAGGGAGAGAGGAGGACAAGGGAGGGAGGGAGGGAGAGAGGAGGACAAGGGAGGGAGGGAGAGAGAGAGGAGGACAAGGGAGGGAGGGGGAGGATGAGGAGGAGGATGAGGATTAGGAGGAGGATGAGGATGAGGAGAAGGAGGAGAAGGAGGAGAAGGAGGAGAAGGAGGAGAAGGAGGAGAAGGAGGAGAAGGAGGAGAAGGAGGAGAAGGAGGAGAAGGAGGAGAAGGAGGAGGAGAAGAGAGAAAAGGAGAGGCAAAGGGGGGGGGGTTTGAAAAAAAAAAAAAAAAATGTATGTGTGCCAGTGGCTGTCAGAGCTGTGCGTGCGACTGAGCAAGCCAGTGGGCAGCAGAGCCGGTGTGTGTGCACGTTAGCAGGTGCCAGAGCCGGGCAGGCACGCATGTGGGCAAGCCAGCGGGCAGCAGAGCCATGTGAGCACAAATCTTATGCTCTGTAGAGTGTACTTTTTATCAGTTTACTTCTCCTTCCTGTCACTGAATGTGACCAGTTCACACTGAGCAGCTGCAAACCTCCCTAATTCTATGTGCCGAGTCACGAGCCGCATATCTGTGTGACCAGGACAGGTTTACATCCTGAGACACAGGCAGGCATGTTTCTAGTCACATGCAGCAAGCAGAGATCTTAAGTCTCCCCCATCATTGCTCCTTGTCACATGTGCACAGACCAGTTAATGAGCGCGGATTTACATATAATCGATCAGTGAAGAGATTACACAATTATGAAAAAGTGAAAATGCATGTAACATCTGTTGATTTAGGTTGATCGGTTTCTAGTGCGAGGGTCTTACCCGTAGAAATGCCCCCGGATGAACTCCTGGATGCGGTTCTTGCTCTGGGCGTGCAGGTTCTGGAACTCGTGCATGGCAGAGAACTTCTTTACATTTAAACCGTTCGGGGTCACAACATCTGAGAGCAAAACATACACATCACATCAGCCAATGTTGGGGTAAGGTCGCACAGGACAGAAACGCTGTGGATTTTTTGAGTGCAAAACAAAGTAGCAGACGTGTGGATCAGATTTTATTGAATGCCAATTTATGTCGCAGTAATAAAATCCGCCATCAAACGCTAGCGGTGCAGAATTTTTGTTGGATTTTACCAATGGGGCTGAAAAACTTTCCTTATCCTGGAAATGGTATGGTCTTTAATTTATGTCTTCGAAAAATGAAAGCTGGCCCCTTTAGCAGCAGCTGCAGGGAGAAAATTAAGTTCTATCCCCCCTGCAGCCGCTTGCTTCCTGTCATGGGTGGGTGCACAAAGCGGTTACAGTCACCAATCCTAATACAGTGAGTGGGAATAATCAGTCTCCACCACTTTAACAGCCGTCTCGGCAAAGCAGGCTGTCGATCAATGTGTCTGGGACCGATTATTGTCACACTCACTGTATAATGGCCAGTGAAAATGATCGGTGACTGTAACTGCTCCCTGCACCACCACCGTGACTGGAAGCAAGCAGCTGCAGGGGGAAATAGAACTTACTTTTCTCCCTGTAGCTGCTGCTCCAGTAAAGCAGCATTTTAACCCAAAAATAATCAGCTTCTCTTTAATGAGGCCCCTGACATGCCGGGGAGCCACTTTCGATGTCGCACCCGCTCTTACCAGGTTTGCGTTTCAGCAGATGTTCAGCTTCTATTGCGGTGATTTGAGAGACGGTGGTGAAGACGTGGCTGCACTGAACCGCGGCGCGCTCCATGCAGTACCGGTGATAGATCTGCCGATCACCGGCCTCCTTATCTACATTAAACTGTCATCAGATGAACTCTGATTAATGTGGATATTCAACCGCCATCATGGGCACATAATAAAAACCGCATTCTGCTATAAGGTCCTCAGATTTAATGTTAATCATCACAACAAGCACCGGACAATATTATAGGGAAATACGGACTAATGGCTCAAGCAGGAAAATGGCAGATTTATCGCAGTTACTCCCTCCAACCCCCCACATCTGTATGAACGTTGTACGCAGGGCGCAGTTATGGGGAACGGAAAAGGGTCTTCCCCAAACTGTTCCCACAAAAGGTGGAAGATACAATTGTCCATAATGTCTTGTCCTAAAGAATTAAGATGTCCCTTCAATGGAGCTAAGGAGCCGAGGCTGACCCCTGATAACAGGCAGGAGCATTATCCTCCTCCAGCAAACTGAACAGCGGGCTCAGTGCAGTCAGGGGGTGATGTTCTCCATTAACCAAGCCCAGAGTCCTCCATCAGACACAGAGCAGCGCGATCCATCACTGCACAGAACACGTCTCCTCCAGAGTCCCGTGACGTACGGCTCGGCACTGTGCTCCCGTGACGTACGGCTCGGCACTGTGCTCCCGTGACGTACGGCTCGGCACTGTGCTCCCGTGACGTACGGCTCGGCACTGTGCTCCCGTGACGTACGGCTCGGCACTGTGCTCCCGTGACGTACGGCTCGGCACTGTGCTCCCGTGACGTACGGCTCGGCACTGTGCTCCCGTGACGTACGGCTCGGCACTGTGCTCCCGTGACGTACGGCTCGGCACTGTGCTCCCGTGACGTACGGCTCGGCACTGTGCTCCCGTGACGTACGACGGCAACTGCTCAGCCATGATGCTCCCGGTGGGCGCAGGTGTTTGTGCTGATGTTACCAGAGGAGGTCTGGACTCTGCAGTTATGGGGTCAGCAGGGAGGTGGTGACTTTTCTGCCCTCTGCTCCTCAGCATTTGGCCCTCCACCCTGTAACGTTACAGGGTCTCAAATTCATGGCCGAGTTGCTGCGGTTCCTTCCACTTCTCAGTATCACTCACAGGTGATGGGGGATTTAGGAGGAAGAAATGTGATGAATGGACGTGTTACCCCGATGGCTCCTATTACAGGATGCGCTGGTATCAGTGAGCTCTGCACCACCGGCTGTTCTGTCACATTAGTAAAAGCAGACGGCATGGAGGGGGCTGGAGGTTGTACACCGGGGGCGAGGGGCCGGATGTTAGACACATTCTAGAGCTCGGAATCAGGAGTTTAGGAGATTATGGGGATCAAGAACATTATCCAAATCACCCAAATACCCACAGGAGAACGGAAGAAGTTTTGGCGAGCAGCAGCTCCCACTATAGCCAAAACACTACAGCAGGGTATAAGCGTCTATACACTGTCCAGATCTCACCGTCTGCAGGTTATTGTAGAAGTCCACGCTTCCGGCACACAGGTATCGGCCCAGGAGGGTGGCGTGGGTGGTGAAGATGGTGGCCACTGGGAGTTTCCGGACTCGACACAAACATAAGCCAACGCCAGCCAGCCACTCGTGGAAATGAGCCAGGATGAAGGGCTTCTCGTCACCACATTGTGCTGCAAACTGGGAGAATGATGAGCGGTAAGGACAGGGGTGTCGTGATAATAAGCGCTACATAGGGTCGGCCTCGCTGGATGGCGCACGTACCTCACCCAGGAACCACGCTGTTAAGAAGCCAAAAAGGACAGCATCGTTGGCTTCTCGGTCATACCAGGGGATCCCGATGGCGCAGCTGTCCCACAGCTCAGTCTTCCAGCGGTCCAGACTCCAGGCGGTGGCAGCTATGTCGATGAGGACCACGTACGGGCTGCCTTCTATCAGCCAGCGGCCAAAGTAGATCTGTGCAAAACAAAAAGGTTGGTCACTTATTTCTACAGAAAGAGTGCCATCCTAGTCCATGGCAATATCTGGGATTGCAGTGAATGGGACGGAGAGCCAATGGACAAGAACGGAGCAAATGCTCATAAGCAATCTGCAAATGTCTTTCATCCATTGCAATTCTCACACTGGCCACTGGGGCTTTATTTGCTTTAGAGTCAGACTTCCTGTTCAAGAAAGAGCACATGTACATTAGCAGCAATGGTCGGACCCCGCCCTATTTAAGCATCTAATGAGCATGTGCAAAGGTCACCGAACGGAGGGAAGAGATGAGATAACTGCAAATACCATAGTGTATGCAAACTGAACAGACAGGATATATGAAAGGGAAGCCACAATTGCATGAGAATTGCAAGATTACAAATGTAGCTTTTTTTGCAATGAAGAACATGATAGGAAGAAAAAAATATAAAAATAAAATAATAATAATAAAAATACAATAATAAAAAATTAATTATATATATATATATATATATATATATATATATATATATATATATATATATATATATATATATATATATATATATATATATATATATATATATATATATATATATATATATATCTCACACACACACACACACACACACACACACACACACACACACACACACACACACACACACACACACACACACACACACACACACACAGTAATTCCTATATTCTGTAATTCTGGCACATTAGTCATTGTAGGGGGTGACCCACACCTACAAGATCGGGTCTAGCAAAGATCAGACCGGCATTGCTAAAGTATGTGCTGCCGTCATTCACTACGCAATCTCCGGCCACTAATACTCCGGTTGCTTATCTTTGACCTTTTTTGTGAAAGACCACGGCTCTCACGAGGTGCTCCCTGACCTCCGCACCGTCACCCTCTCACCGTCATCTCAGCTGTCAGGACAATTACGGGCCCTCGATACCAAACTAATTCTGTGATCCCGTCCGGGAACCCGAGGCCGAACACGAGCGTGACTTACAATTTTTAGAGTTGACCTTTCAATGGGCTGTAACTGAATCCCTGCATAACATCGGGTCACGGCGGAGGAACGGCAAAATTAGCGCTTGAACATGTGCTCCAGAAAGCACAGACTGATGGGGGGAGGGGAGGAATTTTAGCAAAGTCACAAGGTGCGAGACAAAGACGTGACAATGACAATAAGACACCCAGGAGTTGGGTTCTAGAGCTCCGCAGAGGAGTCCGTAACCAAGGAGGCATTGTTTCAAAATGTAGCTTCCGATATGTCCGGGTTCAAGAGCGAAGACCAATTGGTACCACACGGAATCTCTCATGATACAACTCCTTAAACTTCCATTGTGTTTTATCGAATACTTGGGTCTTCTTTAGAGACCAGATTCTCAGGACCTTGGTCCACGGCCATTTCAGTAGTCTGTGGACACAGATCTGGAGTCCTGAAAGTTTCCTACTACCCTGTTCCCCCCGAAAATAAATCCTAGCATAATTTTACAGGACTTTCAGAGTATGTTTAAAATATTTTATTTAAAATATAATTTTAAAATATTTAAAATATAAGCCCTAGTTACCAGTCAGGGAGGGCATTAGGGGGGAATGGAAGGGGGGGGGGGGGGGGGGGGAAAGAGTCAAACTGCAACTTCTCAGGGCCCCCCACTGTCTTAGGGAACTCGGGGTTTGTATTCTGAGGTTAAGATTGTTTAAGGACCTTTGCATGCGACCAAAGGTGTATTAATTGCAGGGAGTCTAAAAGGAACAGCACAGGAGACAGGTTGATATGCAGGACTAGTATTAAAGTTGATGGAGCACAAACTGGACAATATTTCAGGGTCCTCACTCTCTTAGGGACCCCAACGTTTGTATTCCGAGGTTAAGATTGTTTAAGGACCTTTGCATGTGACCAAAGGTCTCTTTATTGCAGGAGTCTAAAAGAACTGAACAGGAGACAGGCTGGTATTCATGATCGGCACTAAGGGGAAAGGAGAGCAAACTGGGCAATTTCACCGGGTCCTCATTCTTCTAGGGGCCCCAGCGTTTATATCCTGATATGGCAAAACTGCTTAAGGACCTTTGTGATATCGCGGTCAGAATAGTGTCTGGTGGTTTTCAAGTAAACCCTAAAGGCCCCGTTACACTCAACGACGTATCTAACAATATGTCGTTGCGGTCACGGATTCCGCGACGCACATCCGGCATAGTTAGCGACGTCGTTGCGTGTGACACCAACGAGCGGCCGTTAACTATGGAAAATACTCACCAAACCGTCCATCGTTGACACGTCCTTCATTTTCAAAAAATCGTTGGTTGTTGAGGACGCAGGTTGTTAGTCGTTCCTGTGGCAGCACACATCGCTACGTGTGACACCTCGGGAATGACGAACTACAGCGTCCCTGTGTCCTCAACGAGCACCGAGGTGGGAGTGATGGAGATGCGGCTGCTCTCCGCCCTCCGCTTCTATTGGCGGCCCGCTGTGTGACGCCGAATGAACCTCCCCCTTTCAGGGGAGGTTGTTCACCGCCCACAGCGATGTCGTTAGGGAGAGCTGTACCTGTGACACGGACAAGCGAGATTGTGCGCCACGGGCAGTGATTTGCCCGTGACGCACAGACGGGGGCGGGTGCCATCACTAGCGATATCGCTACTGATGTCACTCCGTGTAAAGCCCCCTTAAGGGTGGGTGATGAGCTATAGGCTTATACACCGCTCCTGCACTGGGGTCCTGGGATCGGTGCGTCCTCCTGTGCACTCTGTTTTGGGGCTTCGCGCTCGTCTCCCGTCAGTGTCTAGATGTGTAACGTAACTGACAGATGCAATAAATTATGTAACAGCTTATTCACTACATTACCGGAACGCCGCCTTGCATAACATATAGACTTTGACTGCGGAGGAAAAGTTCACGAGGAGCTTGTCTTAAAGTCTAACCACTTATTACACACAGTTAACTCTTAAAGTGCCGATAAAAATCAAATAAACGGCATCTAAGGAGAACCAAAGCCGAGATTGTATGAATATTTTACAAGATTGATTGTTTCTGATGGCCCATGGATGTTGAGAGGGGAGAGCGGTGGAAATTATTCTTATTTTTTATGTTTACAGTGGTTGATAGATATTTCAATCTGGCAGAGTGACTTTTTTTTTTTTCCTTTTAATGCGATCGATCGGCTCAATTACCGACAATTTTGATCCAATGTTTTTCAAGGATCTCTTAAAAGAACTGGCCTCAACAGGGGCGTACATAGAAATCATGGGACCCCATAGGAGAATTCATAATTGGGCCCCTTCCCTAGAAAAAAAAAAAATATAAAAAATAAATACATTAAAAAAAAAAAAAATTTTATATATATATATATATATATATATATATATATAGATATAGATATAGATATAGATATAGATATAGATATAGATATAGATATAGATATAGATATAGATATAGATAGATAGATAGATAGATAGATAGATAGATAGATAGATAGATAGATAGATAGATAGATAGATAGATAGATATTTTTTATATTTATATTTTTTTTTTTTTTATTTTTATTCAGATGGGTCATAGAAGGGCATATTTCACAACTTTACAGCCCTCACCAAGTAATTTTCCTCCTACTGATGCCCCTCGATTCCCCTTTCATTGCAGCCATAAAGTATGATGGCACCAGAAGTGCCCCACAAATACTCTATGATCCCCCACAGCAGTAAATTCCTCCACAGTACGCTCCACACACACACTGTATGATAACACTACTGTACCCCCATTCAACTACCCCAGCAATAAATGGTGACCCCCAACATAGCATGATCACCAATTGTGACCCCACACAGCCCTCCATGCAGTATAATGGCCCCTACTATCCCTCAAATAGTATAATGGCCCCCCACACAGCCCTCTGCACAGTATGATAGATCCCACACAAACCTTCACACTGTATATATGCTTGTATACAGTATAATGACCCTCAAATAATTGTAGATAAAGCATAATGGCTTCCGAATAGCCCTCCAAATAATATAATGGCCCCACAAAGCCTTCCATATAGTATAATGGGCCTCACAGTCTCCCATGTAGTAAACGGGCCCCACATAATCCTCCATATAGTATACTGTGTCTCCATAGTCCTCCACGTACTATAATTCATCTCATAGTAATGGACCCCACATAGTCCTCCTAAAGGTAATGGGTCCCACAAAAAGTCTACCATATAGTATAATGCACCATCCGTAGCCCTTAATATCGTATAATGCCCCCCATATTATAATACACTCCCCATATTACTCCATACAGTATTATGCAGCCCCCATATAGCAGTCTGCAGCCCCACTGTGTACTCATTGATTAAATATATAAATACTCCCCTCTCCTCGGTTCCTCTGCTGCCCCTCATTCTCAAGCCACATCCCATGCTCTGCACATCTCAGCCCAGCGGCGTTCAGTAGTGACATCACTGCGCTCCGCTGTGGTGAGCTGTCAGAGCACCGCAGACCCAGCGAATGATGAGAGCAGCAGCACTCCGCGCTCGCTCTCTCTCATCATGGCTTTCAATTATATTGCCATCTGTGATGCCAATACAATTGAAAGTGCAATACTGGCCAGGCGGCCAACGGGAGGGGGGGCCTGGCGCTGACACTGGGCCCCCTTGACTCTCGGGCCCCATAGGGTTGCGTAGTCTGACGCTATTGGTGTCGTGGGCGGGGAGGGCGCTGCGCTCACCACGCTTGGGTGGCTCGAGCGGTGGGCCGGATCCGGGGACTCGAGCGGCGCTCCTCGCCCGTGAGTGAAAGGGGGTAGTTTGGGTTTGGGGAGTTGGTCCGTGACGCCACCCACGGTTTGTGGTGAGGTTGGGGCACCACCGCTGCTCTGGACGGGGATCCCAGGAGCGATGACAGGGAGCAGTCGAGATGGTTCTCTCCCCTCCGTGGTAGGGGGGGGTTGGTGGTCCCGGGGCCCGGTGAGGTTGTCGGGGAGGCAGGGTTGGCGAGGTGCATGGTCGCGGGGGCAGCGCGGTGCCGGATGGCACGGTGGTACTCACTCAGCCAAGAATGGATACAGAGTCTCCGGTAAAACAAACGGCTGGATGGGCGGGTCCCGCAGCCGGCTGCTGTGGTTACCCCCGGAAGGTTGGTGGTGGCTGCCTTTCCCTGCACCTGTTGTGTATCTTCGGTCCCGATGGCTTCCCACCTTGGATAGGTGCCGGAGGAGCCCCTTTGCCCGCAGGCTCTGGCCCTGGGAATTCTAGCTGTGGTGGTAGCTGTATTTCCCTTTCTCGGTTTGGACGGTTGCCTTCAGTCGGGTCTTTGCTGCTAGGAAACCCCGGAGGTTCCGGTCGCTAACGGATTTGACCAGTTTAACGGCGACTCCAAGCCTGGTCGGGGTCCGTAGGACCTGCCGGTTTGTGCTGGCTTCTCTTCGCTCCCCGGTTCGGTACCGGCAGGCCACCGCCCATCCCCGGTCCTACGGTTCCGCGTCAATCAGCCTCTCCTGCAGACGGCCACCACCGTCTGCCAACCTTGCTCTTGGTGCCCGAGCCACGTACCCGGACAGGGTCAGTCTGCTCCTCTACTGCCACTCTCCTCCTTCACTCTCCCTCACTGTTCTCTTTCACCTCCCTAGCTGTTCTGACTTCCTTTCCGCCTCCAGGACTGTGAACTCCTCAGTGGGTGGGGCCAACTGCCTGGCTCCACCCCACCTGGTGTGGACATCAGCCCCTGGAGGGAGGCAACAAGGATTTGTGTGCGACTGATGTGCCTAACCGGGGTGTGGGGTGTGTTGTTGCAGTACCTGTGACGACCTGGCTTGTCCAGGGCGCCACATTGGCACTACGCCACTGGGTCTCGATAACATGAAAAATTGCAACGTGCTATAGAGTAAAGATGAAAATAAAAAACTTTGCATTTTACCAATTATTAAAAATCATTTTTGTTCTACAGAGGTAAGGGATTTTTATATGTAATTGTAGAACGCTAGGTTACCGGCCACCTCTGCAGTCTACCAGCGGTGACCGAACATGCAGATCCAAACTCAAACTTTTCCAAGTCTTTATTCACATGTTGCAGCGGAAACTGGGCTGACATGCAGATTGGCTGTTTACTACCTGCCTATTCAAGAGGAACATGTGACCGCTGCAGCCAATCACTAGAAAACGTCTTTAAGAGTGACTTTAAAGGTGACAAAAAATTAAGCGGAAATAAAAGCAGGTTCAGGCATAGGTGGTTGGCACCAACAGCAACCTGCGGACAATCTGGGGCCTTCAGATCGATGGCAGTAGGTTGGGTAGATGGAAACTCCAAAGTTCTCTTGGAGTGATGAGAACATTCTTCTGTTTTAGCCTGGAAAGTAAACAAGGACCGATACTGCCAGCAGTTAGGCTGGACCCACTTTCTTAGAGGTCTAGGGTGTATGTAGGCAAACCTAAAATGTTTGCTCTAATGGATGTGCGAGTCGGAGCCTATGCTAAAGGTTGGGTTCTTTCTAAGCTTGAGGTAAGGAAAACCAATGATCCTCAATCATTGCAGGGTTTTAAAGAGTGTGTCACGCCAAAATTCTAATTAAACCCCTTAAAACGGGCATGCAAATTATTTTGTATGCAAAAGAGAAGATTCAGCGCACGCTTGGAAGGGGCCAAGGGCTCCGGGCCACCCATGGAAGGGGCCAAGGGCTCCGGGCCACCCATGGAAGGGGCCAAGGGCTGCGGGCCACCCATGGAAGGGGCCAAGGGCTGCGGGCCACCCATGGAAGGGGCCAAGGGCTGCGGGCCACCCATGGAAGGGGCCAAGGGCTGCGGGCCACCCATGGAAGGGGCCAAGGGCTGCGGGCCACCCATGGAAGGGGCCAAGGGCTCCGGGCCACCCTTGGAAGGGGCCAAGGGCTCCGGGCCACCCTTGGAAGGGGCCAAGGGCTCCGGGCCACCCTTGGAAGGGGCCAAGGGCTCCGGGCCACCCTTGGAAGGGGCCAAGGGCTCAGTGCATACTTGACCTAAATACAGGGAGGCAGAGACATCAGAGGTGTTAAGGAGCACAATGAAGCAGCGTCTTCTCACCTTACAGCCCTTGGAGTTCATGGAGTCTATTGATCGCTTGATGGCAGGATGCGGAGGCTCAATCAACTCAACCTGGGTCCGAACATTGTGCTCGAAGTAGGGTCCAATAAGGAAGTAATTCTCGCCCCATTCATCTGTGGTGATCTTGGCTTTGGTCTGTATAACCGTATAAATTCCACCCACTGGGGAGAGAAATACAAAAAAAAAGCCGTTAATGATAAAACCAACAAGCAGAACACCATGAAATGAAATCCTTACTACACAGGGATGTCCAATATTGTGGGGTACGCCAAGCTGGTCTTCACTCTAATTCCCAGGACAATGGGGCCATAATGCACTGGTCAATCATGTCCCCCCCCCCCCCCCCCCAATAAAATTGTTTTCAATGCAATGTAGGATGTTTGTGGACTTCACAGAGGTAAGGAAGATGATGGCCATAGTGGCCAGTACAGAATGTTCCGTAGTAATGGATGTACGCCCGGTTCCTCTAAAAAAAAAAAAAAGGGCGACATCCAAGAGTCCCCGGCACATGGCTCAGCAGTTTTCCCGAGCGTATGAGGTATGAAAATCCTGATATCATTTGCAGTATACAGCGGAGCCAAGAACATCTCACAGGATCAGGGGGATTGACAACATCAAGGTCATCGTGAGAGCCACTGCTCCGTTACTGACCCTGTGTTCTGTAATCCTCGTCTGTCCGTATGTGTCATCACTTTCCCGACTGTAGTCCCATCATTCTAAAGCAGCAGGCCCACACATAGGGGACGGTCCAGCCTTTTCAAGAAGTGTCACTTCAATAAATGTGATTTTCTTCCTCCTGAGAAAAATGCCGCTGTTCTCCTGAATCCGGCGTTGCTTTTCTTTTCTTCCTGTGCCTCTCCGTTCTGGAGATATGACTTCTTCTTCCCTCTATATAAATCTAGTCTTTTATCAAAGTGGGCGTGGCTCTCAATGCTTTTTCTACAGGAGGACCACGCCCCCTTACCTAAAGAGACTAGATTTACATACAGGAAAGAGGAGGCCGTATCTCAGGAACGTAGAGGTGTAGGATCAAAAGAAAAACAGGGTCGGATTCAGGAGAACAAGGGAATTTATAAAAGGTAAAAATATTATATTTTTATGGATCATGATAGTTCCTCCTTGAAGCCGTTTTTTCTCTAAAAATAACCCCAGCCAGATACATATCAAGGAATATGGACACTAGATTAGGCAGAATGTTAAGCACTATACATAGAGTTCAAAAACAAACCACCAAGCAGTGGTGAATCCGCCACAACTGACCTCAATGACTAACTGATTCCATTGGGTTCCGTAATGTTGTCAGTCATTGTTGGGGGAAGTGAACAAAGCGTTAGGACTATAAGGAATATATGTTTGTCCACCATGACCCTGCTATAGACATTTGCAGACTTCCACTTCCTCTGGGGCTATTTGAAGTATTTAAAAACCATGTAATATGACAAGCTATAAAAAGCAGCAGAAGAATGCAGCCGTGAACTCGAGGCCCCACTCAGCTATAATTGTAAGGACAGATCTGATCCATGTAGTCCAAAAAAAAAAAAAAGGCTAAAAGTTTAAGGGCTTTCAGTCACTAGTAGGGGCTCAAAAAAATGAAATGTAGTCAATATCAAAATTACTATAATTCATATAAAAAAATAATCCTGTAACTGGATAACAAGACAGTCCCCAAAATAGCTTCACATGAGGAGAGAAAGCTGCTGACAAATTTCTCTGGCAGTGGATTTTTTCCCATGTAAAGAAAAATTGGACTGCCTGACCCTTCCCACCCCTGTCGAGGGAGAAGCAGAAGACCCCTATATACATCAGATAGTAGGCCAATCTAGAAGTAATTGGTGGGAATGAAAGACTTATGTAATATGCAGGGGGCCTTAAAGAGGACCTGTCACTTTCTCAACAAATTGAATTACATACCTTGTAAAAAAAAAAAAAAAAAAAAAATCCCTGAGCTCTCCTGATTCTGCCGCTTTTTTCCGTTTTGCTCTACGTCGCTCCAATGCAGAGATATTTATATTTGTTGCTTTGGAGCGCAGTATGTGAAATCTCTGCTTGTAGAGCAAATGGGCTTTTCTTCAGAGTCTTCTCGAGGAGGGTGGGGGCACTTTCACTCCTCCATCCAAGATGCTGCCAATCACATTTTGGCAGAAGATTTAGCCTCAAAGGCTACTTAACTGTGACTGGCAACATCTGGTAGGGAGGTATTTAAGCACACGCCCCCAGAGGAGACTCTGAAGAAACGCCCAATTGAAGTACGAGCAGAGATTTCACATACTGCTCTCCAAAGCAACAAATGTGAATATCTCTGCAATGGAGCGACGCAGAGCAAAACGGAAAAGAGCGTCAGCATCAGGGAGATCAGGGATTTGTTTATGGTATATTGCTCAATTTTTTTGAGCAAATGACAGGTCATCTTTAAAGTCCCATAATCTGTATTCTATTAACTGTCATTATAGGATTTGCATACCGTGCATGTAAGGATTATAGATTGGTAATCATTTGCAGTTGTCTAATTATATTTTTTCTACTGTATTAGGCCCCCTTCACACGTCAGTGAAAAACACTGACGTTGTTCACTGACGTGTAAAACACGCAC
Source organism: Anomaloglossus baeobatrachus (assembly GCF_048569485.1). Classification (NCBI taxonomy): domain Eukaryota; kingdom Metazoa; phylum Chordata; class Amphibia; order Anura; family Aromobatidae; genus Anomaloglossus; species Anomaloglossus baeobatrachus. Next base: position 50,556,820 of record NC_134363.1, on the reverse strand, counting down.
ATGTTCCTCCGTGGTCCGTGATTCGCGGCACACGTGGGTTCTCCATGTGCAATCCGTGATTGCAAATGGACATTACTCACCTGCCTTCGCTCCTGCTGTCCATGGTGATGATCTCCTCGGCTCTGCAGCGTCCGCCCACCGCTCTCTGCAGCTACTTCCGGGTCGGCTATTCCTGCTTTCATGAATATTCATGAGCCGGGCAGGAGCTGCAGAGAGCGGAGGCTGCACAGCGAGTCGCTGGAAAGGTGAATTGAAAATGTTTATTTTATATATGTCCGTGTTTTTCTGGTACGTGTTTCACGGATCACACACGAATCACACCATAGTGTGGTCCGTGGGTCATCAGTGATGCCAGAAAAAAAACGGACTTGTCCTCCGTGCAGAATCACAGACACGGGTGTACGCTGCACGGAGACACGTTCAGTGAAAAATCACTGATGTGTGAGCAGACCCATTGATTATAATGGGTCTGCGTATGTCAGTGATTCTGGTACGTATTAAAAAAAAGCACAAACGGACCAGAATCACTGACGTGTGAAGGGGGCCTTAGGCTGCTTTCACACATCAGTTTTTTGGCATCAGGCACGATCCAGCGAAAAAACTGATGCGACGGATCTGGCAAAAAACCAGATCACTTGCATCAGTTTTTTCCATCAGTTCCTTCAGTTTTTTGACAGATCCGTTATGATTCTGAGCATGCTCAGTTCAAAAATACGGATCCGGCGGCCGGATCCAGTTTTCTTTTGCCTCATTACGCCGGATCCAGTTTTTTTTTTGCCTCATTACGCCGGATCCAGTTTTTTTTTGCCTCATTATGCCGGATCCGGCGCCCATAGGCTTCCATTATAAAACATGCCGTACAGCGCCGGATCCGGCGCGATCCGTTTTTTTTTGCCGGACACAAAACGTTTCATCCGGCCGCTGGACAAGTAAATTTTGCCGGATCAGGCAAAAAAAACCGGATGAAACGAAAGGCCATCCGACACATTCCGGCGCTAATGAAAGTCTATGGGGGAAAAAAATGGATCCGGCAGCAACAGACGCCGGATCCTTTTTTTTTTAGTTTTCGCCGGATTGTGCCTGATGGCAAAAAACTGATGTGTGAAAGCAGCCTTAAGGCTACTTTCACACATCCGGTTTGAGCCGTGCGGCTCAATCCGGCTGTGAAGCCTATGCAACGGATGCGGTGAAAACACCGCATCCTTTGCATAAGTTTTTTACATGCGGCCGGTCCGGTTTTTGCCGCTTGCGGCATGCTACTGAGCATGTGCAGTGGCAAAAACCGCATGCGGCGGCCGGATGCGGTTTTTGCCGCATCGTGCCGCATCCGGCATCCATAGGGATGCATTGGGAAAAGCGCCGCATCGGCCGGATGCGGCGCGATGCGTTTTTTTTTTGCCGGAGCAAAAAACGTTGCAGGGAACGTTCCATCCGGCCGCTGCATCGGCTAAATCTGCCGCATGCGGCAAAAACCGGACCGAACGCAAGCCCATGCAGCACAATACGGCACTAATTAAAGTCTATGCAGGAAAAACGCAACCGGCAGCAAAAAAAAAATCGGTTGCGGTTTTCCTGCAAAGTGCCGGATTATGCCGCATTGCAAAAGCCGGAGGTGTGAAAGTAGCCTAATAGAAACTCTACAGGACGCTAGTATTTTGAGTTGATATTTTTGGTCGCAGGTTACACTTTATTATCTCGGCAGGTCACGCTGATACGGTTGTCGCTGGTTGTCTGGATCACCTCTCTTGTAAGGAGCATGACATCCTTGTAAGTGTCCTTAACATACAGCACTGCACGGCTCATTGCCACTCAGTAAACAGAGAGAAGAGATGGGATCTTCAGATAAATATGAAGATGTCAGACCAACCAGTGGCCGCCTCTATAAACCTCTATAAGGGAACAGGTAAAATATATCTTTGTACTGTGTACAGTAGAGATAAAAAAAAGTTTGTGTAAAAGAACAGAGTCCTCTGTGGTTGATACCTTTTAATGGCTAACTGAAAAGATGGTAATAATTGCAAGCTTTCCAGACTACTCCGGTCTCTTCATCAGGCTCAATATAACACAAAATCTGAAGAGTCACATATTTATACACAACAGGACTTAGAATAGTGCAGTAAAAAAAAAAAACAAGTTATGTGAAGCAGAACTATCACTATGGCAAGGGGGCAAACTGTTGTGTTTTACATCAATTAAGAAATGTGCTCTTCAGAGCATCCGGGGGGGGGGGGGGGGGGGGGGGGGGGGGGGCGGGGGCATCACAGCCGGGACCAGACCCAATCAAAGGACAATGAAACTTTAACACTGCTTATCTATGAACCACAACAATATTTATGGCCACAACAGTTTGCCCCCCTTGCCATAGTGATAGTTCTGCTTCACATAACTTGTTATTTTTCACTGCACTTATTCTATGTCCTGTTGTGTATAAATATGTGACTCTTCAGATTTTGTGTTATACCATGCCTGATGAAGAGACCTGAGTAGTCTCGAAAGCTTGCAATTATTACCATCTTTTTTTCAGTTAGCCATTCAAAAGGTATCAACTACTGAGGACTCTCAGTTCTTTTAAACAAACTTCTTATATAAGGGAACATTTACTTGTTGCATCTTTTATATGGATTTTGAACACAGATTTGTAAAAGTGGAAAATCCACAGCGAGATTTAAAGAAAATCTTGCGTGGCATGGATTCTAAAAATTCACCTGTAAATGGTGGGGAAAAAAAAAAAAAAAGCTTGCAGAAAAATCCAGGTTCCATTTTTTAGAACTTTTTTTTTTTTAGAACTTTTTGCAATGTATTTTTTTTGGATAGGCGGGATAACACTGATCATAAAAATGGACAATGATGAAATATGTCCAATTTTGCTTACGAGGAAAACAAAAAACAACCAACCAACCAGATGTTTGAATGAAGCCAAATTTGACACCAACAAATAATCGACGTGATGCTGAAAAATTGGGCAATTATTTTTTTTTCTACAGAAAATTACAGTCTAAGGCGTTGTCTACATGTCGGTGGATTTGGAGATGTGTGATGATTGGTCACGGAACCAAAGTTGCAAAAAAAATAAAAAAACATACATAAGTAATGATAATAAATATATATATATATATATATATATATATATATATATATATATATATATATATATATATATATATATATATATATATTATTTATTATCATTACTTATGTATGTTTTTATTATAATATATATATATATATATACACACACAGTTATTGATAATAACTATATATATAAATAATAATATATGAATAATAATACATACATAAATAATAAATATATATAATATGCAAGTGTGTAAGTTAAGTTTAAGACCCCTGGAAGAAGGGCAGGGGGACCAGTAGACCATGAAGGCTAGAATAAAATATACTGCTCAAAAAAATAAAGGGAATACTAAAATACCATTGTGTTGTTTAAGTGTTCCCTTTATTTTGAGCAGTATATTTCACGTCAGCATAAAATAGGGGCAAAGACCCCCCAACACCAGTGCTGAGTGACTTACTGGGCTTCTGACTGCAGGTTAGAGACCATCACTGCAGCTCTGGTAGTTTTCTCAATGATAATCTCAGTATAACCTCACCTGAGCGAGTAATTAACAGCTTTCTGCCTACACTGTGCATAGGCAGAAAGCTGTCAGTCAATAGTGGGGGATAGCTGGAGCTTAAATATGTGAGGCACAACATAGCAGGAGCTCATCAAAAGGACTTGCTCCAATTGGCCCAAATTGTGCAGGTGAGAGCGATACATAGAGGGCTAGATACATACATAGAGGGCTAGATACATACATAGAGGGCTAGATACATACATAGAGGGCTAGATACATACATAGAGGGCTAGATACATACATAGAGGGCTAGATACATACATAGAGGGCTAGATACATACATAGAGGGCTAGATACATACATAGAGGGCTAGATACATACATAGAGGGCTAGATACATACATAGAGGGGCTAGATACATACATAGAGGGCTAGATACATACATAGAGGGCTAGATACATACATAGAGGGCTAGATACATACATAGAGGGCTAGATACATACATAGAGGGACTAGATACATACATAGAGGGCTAGATACATACATAGAGGGCTAGATACATACATAGAGGGCTAGATACATACATAGAGGGCTAGATACATACATAGAGGGCTAGATACATAGAGGGCTAGATACATAGAGGGCTAGATACATAGAGGGCTAGATACATAGAGGGCTAGATACATAGAGGGCTAGATACATAGAGGGCTAGATACATAGAGGGCTAGATACATAGAGGGCTAGATACATAGAGGGCTAGATACATAGAGGGCTAGATACATAGAGGGCTAGATACATAGAGGGCTAGATACATAGAGGGCTAGATACATAGAGGGCTAGATACATAGAGGGCTAGATACATAGAGGGCTAGATAGATACATAGAGGGCTAGATACATAGAGGGCTAGATACATAGAGGGCTAGATACATAGAGGGCTAGATTACATAGAGGGCTAGATACATAGAGGGCTAGATACATAGAGGGCTAGATACATAGAGGGCTAGATACATAGAGGGCTAGATAGATACATAGAGGGGCTAGATAGATAGATAGAGGGATAGATAGATAGATACATACATAGAGGGCTAGATAGATACATAGAGGGCTAGATACATAGAGGGCTAGATACATAGAGGGCTAGATACATAGAGGGCTAGATACATAGAGGGCTAGATACATAGAGGGCCTAGATACATAGAGGGCTAGATACATAGAGGGCTAGATACATAGAGGGCTAGATACATAGAGGGCTAGATACATAGAGGGCTAGATACATAGAGGGCTAGATACATAGAGGGCTAGATACATAGAGGCTAGATAGATACATAGAGGGCTAGATACATAGAGGGCTAGATACATAGAGGGCTAGATACATAGAGGGCTAGGATACATAGAGGGCTAGATACATAGAGGGCTAGATACATAGAGGGCTAGATACATAGAGGGCTAGATACATAGAGGGATAGATACATAGAGGGCTAGATAGATACATAGAGGGCTAGATACATAGAGGGCTAGATACATAGAGGGCTAGATACATAGAGGGCTAGATACATAGAGGGCTAGATACATAGAGGGCTAGATACATAGAGGGCTAGATACATAGAGGGATAGATACATAGAGGGATAGATACATAGAGGGATAGATACATAGAGGGCTAGATACATAGAGGGCTAGATACATAGAGGGCTAGATACATAGAGGGCTAGATACATAGAGGGCTAGATACATAGAGGGATAGATACATAGAGGGATAGATACATAGAGGGCTAGATACATAGAGGGATAGCTAGATCTCACCTGCATGATCAAATAACATTATTGAGAGGTCATGTGAGAATTTAATAAGGAGATAATATAAATGGGTGAAAAAAAAAATATTTTACACACACATATATATATTTATTTTTTTCCATGTATATTATCTCTTTTTAAACTGTCACATGACCTCTCCAATACATTTTATTCTCTGGACTTTTTCCAGTTCCTGGACATGAAACCGCTTGATCAATCACAACTGCACCAAAAATCATTGACAATTTCCATCTTTCTTTAATGGTCAATGGAAATAAGAGACCTGACACAAGTGATGGGTAATAGAGAACATTCTGGAAACTCTCAGAATCAATGGAATTAAGTTAAAACCTAAGTTCGAAACATTGTAGTACAATATTGATTCTATTAAATGAGTATTGTCATCCTCATACATGGATATTTGTTGGATAGAGCTTGTAAAATCAAGCACTTTTGCAATTTACTGCTCATTAAAATGTTCATCCATTCTTGAGATATTAACACTTTTGTTTAGGAGCTCGTTGCTTCGGAAACCGACCACCGCTGCTAGATATCCGAACACGTGCAATGATAAGACTTTTCTATTGAGCTTGTAAGTGCTTTTTTTTTTTAAGCCAGCCAGATTCTCTACAGTGCTCTGTTACACTCCTATTCCGACCAGCTCCGGGCAGTGCTTACAAGCTAGACAGCAGCAGTGGTCGGTCTCCATGGCAACAAGCTGTAAATTAAAGCATTAATATCTCAAGAACGGCTGCACATTTTATAAGCAGTAAATAGCAAAAGTGCTTGTTTTTACAAGACCTATCCATAATGAAGAAAGGATTAACCCTTTAACTAATCCCGTTTGGCTTCTCAGGTTGCAGAAAGGCTAGAATTATCCATTTTGCCACTTCCTTGATGCCACCACAGTCTGAGGAGTGCTGCGCCACAGCTTTCCTTTCTTTAGAAGGATGATAGAGAGAAAAGATAGGCATAAAACAGTGATCAGGAACATGCAGCACTCTGGCGCTTTGCAAACTACAACTCCCAGCATGCCCCAAGTGTCACAGGTCGCTAATACCTGCCAAGACAATCGATGGCTTGACATTTCCAACGTAGACCTAAAGACTGCGAGGAGAAGGGGAGGGAGGGGGGGGGGGGGATGCCAGGAGGCTGCACCACAAGTCTTTAAAATTGTGCTTTACTCATCCTCCCCAGGTCCAGCACTAAGTCTCCGCCGCTGCTACCAATGCTGAAATTGTCTGCAGCAATGCGGCCAATCAGTGAGCTCTGTACGCAGGCAAAGCTACTGAGCTCTGTAATTGGCTGCAGCAGAGGAGACTGAGCACTGGACCAAGGAGGGTGAATAAAGCACTGTTTATTTTATATAAAATGCAGTTAGGGGGGGAGGGAACAGAGGGGTTTCTGGAACTGAAAATCCCCTTTAATGGGGGGCTGTGGAGAGCATGATCAGGACGCGTGTTCACTTGATCAATCACAAGGCCTGCAAACGGCGTTACTCCCAGCCAGGAAGCCGTACGTTGGCATGAGTCAGGCCGAGCCGTCACAATCAGTGTTTGCTGAGAGCTGGCACCGTATCAAAGAACACATTCTCCCAGTAACTTCTCATCCACTCTGCTCTGCCCCAGTATGTGCCCTTACTGGGGAGAAATCGCACTGGGACGCTGGATCCGACAGATTTGTATCAAAACACAACTTTCTAGAAGGTTGTTACATTGTGTCTAAAGCTGCATTTACAAAACCAAAAAAAAAAGCTACATTCTCCATTGATGTAACAGAAATTAAAGGACATTTCCCTCCGTCCCATAGACAATGAATGGAGAGGAGCTGAAGCATGCGCACCACAGATTCATTCAAGATGGCGCAGGACCGAGCGGCGTCTGTAAAAGGTGGAGACGCCGGAACGGGGCCTAAGATGATGATACATTTAAAAGCAATGATGAAATAGGGAGTAATCCAGCAACTGCTCCCTCCTCCATCATTCTCTTGCTGTGTCTGTGCTCTGACATCTCAGCGCAGCAGGTGCAATGATGTCACTACTGCGCGGCCACTGTGCAGAGCTGCAGCACGCTCGCACATACACCAGAGCAGCGAGAGGAGAGAGGAGAGGGGTATTTCATTTTGTTGTTTTTTAAATCAGCGAGTACACTGATGGATGACAATGGGTGCATTATACAATATAGATGACAATGGGGTGCATTATACGATATGGAGGACTATGGGAAGCAATATAGGATATGGAGGACTATGGGAAGCAATATAGGATGTGGAGGACTATGGGAAGCAATATAGGATGTGGAGGACTATGGGAAGCAATATAGGATGTGGAGGACAATGGGAAGCAATATAGGATGTGAGGACAATGGGAAGCAATATAGGATGTGGAGGACTATGGGAAGCAATATAGGATATGGAGGACTATGGGAAGCAATATAAGGATGTGGAGGACAATGGGAAGCAATATAGGATATGGAGGACAATGGGAAGCAATATAGGATGTGGAGGACAATGGGAAGCAATATAGGATGTGGAGGACTATGGGAAGCAATATAGGATATGGAGGACTATGGGAAGCAATATAGGATGTGGAGGACAATGGGAAGCAATATAGGATGTGGAGGACAATGGGAAGCAATATAGGATGTGGAGGACTATGGGAAGCAATATAGGATGTGGAGGACTATGGGAAGCAATATAGGATATGGAGGACAAAGGGAAGCAATATAGGATATGGAGGACTATGGGAAGCAATATAGGATATGGAGGACAATGGGAAGCAATATAGGATGTGGAGGACTATGGGAAGCAATATAGGATATGGAGGACTATGGGAAGCAATATAGGATATGGAGGACTATGGGAAGCAATATAGGATGTGGAGGACAATGGGAAGCAATATAGGATGTGGAGGACTATGGGAAGCAATATAGGATGTGGAGGACTATGGGAAGCAATATAGGATGTGGAGGACTATGGGAAGCAATATAGGATGTGGAGGACTATGGGAAGCAATATAGGATGTGGAGGACTATGGGAAGCAATATAGGATGTGGAGGACTATGGGAAGCAATATAGGATGTGGAGGACAATGGGAAGCAATATAGGATGTGGAGGACAATGGGAAGCAATATAGGATATGGAGGACAATGGGAAGCAATATAGGATATGGAGGACAATGGGAAGCAATATAGGATATGGAGGACTATGGGAAGCAATATAGGATATGGAGGACTATGGGAAGCAATATAGGATATGGAGGACTATGGGAAGCAATATAGGATATGGAGGACAATGGGAAGCAATATAGGATATGGAGGACTATGGGAAGCAATATAGGATATGGAGGACTATGGGAAGCAATATAGGATATGGAGGACTATGGGAAGCAATATAGGATATGGAGGACTATGGGAAGCAATATAGGATATGGAGGACTATGGGAAGCAATATAGGATGTGGAGGACTATGGGAAGCAATATAGGATGTGGAGGACTATGGGAAGCAATATAGGATGTGGAGGACTATGGGAAGCAATATAGGATGTGGAGGACAATGGGAAGCAATATAGGATGTGGAGGACAATGGGAAGCAATATAGGATGTGGAGGACAATGGGAAGCAATATAGGATGTGGAGGACTATGGGAAGCAATATAGGATGTGGAGGACTATGGGAAGCAATATAGGATGTGGAGGACTATGGGAAGCAATATAGGATGTGGAGGACAATGGGAAGCAATATAGGATATGGAGGACAATGGGAAGCAATATAGGATATGGAGGACAATGGGAAGCAATATAGGATATGGAGGACTATGGGAAGCAATATAGGATGTGGAGGACTATGGGAAGCAATATAGGATATGGAGGACTATGGGAAGCAATATAGGATATGGAGGACTATGGGAAGCAATATAGGATATGGAGGACAATGGGAAGCAATATAGGATATGGAGGACAATGGGAAGCAATATAGGATATGGAGGACAATGGGAAGCAATATAGGATATGGAGGACAATGGGAAGCAATATAGGATATGGAGGACAATGGGAAGCAATATAGGATATGGAGGACAATGGGAAGCAATATAGGATATGGAGGACAATGGGAAGCAATATAGGATATGGAGGACAATGGGAAGCAATATAGGATATGGAGGACAATGGGAAGCAATATAGGATATGGAGGACAATGGGAAGCAATATAGGATATGGAGGACAATGGGAAGCAATATAGGATATGGAGGACAATGGGAAGCAATATAGGATATGGAGGACAATGGGAAGCAATATAGGATATGGAGGACAATGGGAAGCAATATAGGATATGGAGGACTATGGGAAGCAATATAGGATATGGAGGACTATGGGAAGCAATATAGGATATGGAGGACTATGGGAAGCAATATAGGATATGGAGGACTATGGGAAGCAATATAGGATATGGAGGACTATGGGAAGCAATATAGGATATGGAGGACTATGGGAAGCAATATAGGATATGGAGGACTATGGGAAGCAATATAGGATATGGAGGACTATGGGAAGCAATATAGGATATGGAGGACTATGGGAAGCAATATAGGATATGGAGGACTATGGGAAGCAATATAGGATATGGAGGACTATGGGAAGCAATATAGGATATGGAGGACTATGGGAAGCAATATAGGATATGGAGGACTATGGGAAGCAATATAGGATATGGAGGACTATGGGAAGCAATATAGGATATGGAGGACTATGGGAAGCAATATAGGATATGGAGGACTATGGGAAGCAATATAGGATATGGAGGACTATGGGAAGCAATATAGGATATGGAGGACTATGGGAAGCAATATAGGATATGGAGGACTATGGGAAGCAATATAGGATATGGAGGACTATGGGAAGCAATATAGGATATGGAGGACTATGGGAAGCAATATAGGATATGGAGGACTATGGGAAGCAATATAGGATATGGAGGACTATGGGAAGCTTTTTAATATTTGGAGGGCTAAGAGGGAGCCTTTGAGGGCCATCACACGGCGCGCAGGGCCGTGCGGGGCCCATCGCGCAGGGCCGTGCGGGGCCCATCGCGCAGGGCCGTGCGGGGCCCATCGCGCAGGGCCGTGCGGGGCCCATCGCGCAGGGCCGTGCGGGGCCCATCGCGCAGGGCCGTGCGGGGCCCATCGCGCAGGGCCGTGCGGGGCCCATCGCGCAGGGCCGTGCGGGGCCCATCGCGCAGGGCCGTGCGGGGCCCATCGCGCAGGGCCGTGCGGGGCCCATCGCGCAGGGCCGTGCGGGGCCCATCGCGCAGGGCCGTGCGGGGCCCATCGCGCAGGGCCGTGCGGGGCCCATCGCGCAGGGCCGTGCGGGGGCCCATCATACTGCATGGAGGCCTGTGTGGGTGGGGGGGGGTCACTGTTGGGGATAATGGTGTGTGTTAGGATTACAGGTCATTATACTGTGTGTGATGAGGAGTTTACTATGGGGGTATCACGCAGTGTTTGGGGGCACTTTTGGTGGCATCATACTCTATGGCTGCAATAAAGGAGCAATCTAGGGGCTTCAATAGGAGGAAAATTACTTTGTAAGGGCTGTAAAGTTGTGAGATATCATTATGTGACCCAGCCGATTATTTTTTTTTTTTTGGGGGGGGGTGGGGGGGTTTCGCCAATTAGAACTTCTATGGGGCCCCATGATTTCTATGTATGCCCCCATTGTCTTCAGTGGTCCACGGACCTGTAAGATGTTGTATTTTTGTTTTTTTGCGCAGTGACAAAAACTCATGGCACCAGGCGCTGTGAGTGGATTGCAGTGTAACAATTGTGTCTCTTTTGTATGTTGCTAATTGACTTTTTGTGGATTTTCCCCAAACTCCAACAGGGAAGTCAAAAGCCACAACAAATCCAGTTGTGACCGATCCGCCAGTGCAAATTTCCAAAATATTGCCCTTTTCTCTTTTTTTTTTTTACTCATATTTTTGTGCAGTTGATTTGCTGCCCTGATGGATGCACCTGTAGGCGTAAAATGATCCCAGCAACACGGCGGAGCTGAGGGCAATCCACACTCCCCATCGGGGATGGATTATGGTTGCAAAATGGATCGCACATCCCCGTAGATCCGTATCTGCATTATTACAGCTGCGGGGGAGGGGATGCCAGTAATATGGCCAGGATCATGTCCCTTGCCACCTGCAGGCGATAAAACCATCACTGCACAAAGACCCCGACCGGCCCCTTCCCACATTGCAGGATGATGAAGGGGAAAGGTCAAGGGCTGATTGCATCGATCCCATAAAAAAAAGATTATATGTTATATGGCCGGAGTCTGCCGGGGGGGCCACCCATGGAAGGGGTCTCCCAGAGGGGGGGGGGGGGTGGCACCCGTGAAAGGGGTCTGCCAGAGGGAAGGGAGGGAGGGAGGGAGGGAGGGAGGGAGGGGGGGGGGCACCCGTGAAAGGGGTCTGCCAGAGGGAGGGGGGGGGGCACCCGTGAAAGGGGTCTGCCAGAGGGAGGGGGGGGGGGCACCCGTGAAAGGGGTCTGCCAGAGGGAGGGGGGGGGCACCCGTGAAAGGGGTCTGCCAGAGGGAGGGGGGGGGGCACCCGTGAAAGGGGTCTGCCAGAGGGAGGGGGGGGGGGCACCCGTGAAAGGGGTCTGCCAGAGGGAGGGGGGGAGGGAGGGGGGGGAGGGAGGGAGGGGGGGGGGGGGCACCCGTGAAAGGGGTCTGCCAGAGGGAGGGGGGGGCACCCGTGAAAGGGGTCTGCCAGAGGGAGGGGGGGGGGGCACCCGTGAAAGGGGTCTGCCAGAGGGAGGGGGGGGGCACCCGTGAAAGGGGTCTGCCAGAGGGAGGGGGGGGGCACCCGTGAAAGGGGTCTGCCAGAGGGAGGGGGGGGGCACCCGTGAAAGGGGTCTGCCAGAGGGAGGGAGGGGGGGGCACCCGTGAAAGGGGTCTGCCAGAGGGAGGGAGGGGGGGGCACCCGTGAAAGGGGTCTGCCAGAGGGAGGGAGGGGGGGGGGGGGCACCCGTGAAAGGGGTCTGCCAGAGGGAGGGAGGGAGGGGGGGGGGCACCCGTGAAAGGGGTCTGCCAGAGGGAGGGAGGGGGGAGCACCCGTGAAAGGGGTCTGCCAGAGGGAGCACCCGTGAAAGGGGTCTGCCAGAGGGAGCACCCGTGAAAGGGGTCTGCCAGAGGGAGGGAGGGAGCACCCGTGAAAGGGGTCTGCCAGAGGGAGGGGGGAGCACCCGTGAAAGGGGTCTGCTAGAGGGAGGGGGGGGCACCCGTGAAAGGGGTCTGCTAGAGGGAGGGGGGGGCACCCGTGAAAGGGGTCTGCTAGAGGGAGGGGGGGGCACCCGTGAAAGGGGTCTGCTAGAGAGAGGGGGGGCACCCGTGAAAGGGCTCTGCCAGAGGGAGGGGGGGGGGCACCCGTGAAAGGGGTCTGCCAGAGGAAGGTCACCCGTTGAAGGGGTCTGCCAGAGAGGGGGGGCACCGGTCTGCTGGGGGGGGGGGGCGGCACCCATGGACTGGTTCTGCCGGGAGGGGGGCACCCATTGATAGGGGTCTGCCGGGGGCCCCCATGGACGGGGGTCTGCCGGGGGCACCCATGGACGGGGGTCTGCCGGGGGCACCCATGGACGGGGGTCTGCCGGGGGCACCCATGGACGGGGGTCTGCCGGGGGCACCCATGGACGGGGGTCTGCCGGGGGCACCCATGGACGGGGGTCTGCCGGGGGCACCCATGGACGGGGGTCTGCCGGGGGCCCCCATGGACGGGGGTCTGCCGGGGGCACCCATGGACGGGGGTCTGCCGGGGGCACCCATGGACGGGGGTCTGCCGGGGGCACCCATGGACGGGGGTCTGCCGGGGGCACCCATGGACGGGGGTCTGCCGGGGGCACCCATGGACGGGGGTCTGCCGGGGGCACCCATGGACGGGGGTCTGCCGGGGGCAGCTGTGATGCATTGGGGTATAGGGAGATCTTTGCAATCAAACCCATAATGTATTTGCACATTGCTTGCATTGGGAGAATTCAGCAGAGGAGCAGCACAGGGGGCACTTTCTTCTGCCCTGGAGGAGGGCATAGAGGGGGCATGGCAGGCGCCACTCACCTTTATTGGCCACTTCCCATGCCACCTCGAACAGAACACTGTTGTCCAGATCCAGGTCATCGTCCCAGTCATCCAGGCCGTTCAGAGAGGTGACAGATAGGCTGCGGGCCAGGGGCATGATGATCGGGCGATGCGCTGACGAGCGAGCTGCGGCGCCGGCGTTCACAGCGGGATGTGCTGCCCTTGAAGTGCCAGCAGCTCCAGCTCCCCCACTACTGACCGGCCCCGCCCCCTCAGCTGCAATAGGCTCCGCCCCTTCCCCGGCACTTACAGGCCCCGCCCTCTCTACGGCTTTCTAACACTGATAGGCTCCGCCCCCACTCTGGCAATCACAGACCCCGCCCCCTTAACTGCACTAGGCTCCACTTTCTCCACAGCTCTCCAACACTGACAAGCTCCGCCCCCTCTCTGACACATACAAACTCCGCCCCCTAACAGTAGCTCCTGTTCCCCAGGCTCCGTCTCCTCTCCAGCACTGACAGGTTCCGCCCCCTCTCAGCAGGTCCTGCTCCTGCCAAGTAACGACGACGAGGGGCGGAGCGTAGGGCAGAATACTGGCCTATCAGTGACGAGATCAGAACAAGCCCTGATTGGTCTAAAGCAGCGGAGGCGTGTCTAGTGCCGTCATCGAGAAGGGGAGAGCAGGCATTGGCTCTCTCTCCTGTCAGTCACTATGATTGGCATGTAATGAGCGTGTACTACGTGCGGGCAGAGAGCTGGTGCAGCTGTGCTGTCAGTGCCCTGCAGCCGGTGACAGGAGTCGCGATCGCCGTCATGTCGTGACTGAGGCTGCTGTGCTCTCTGCAGCGCCCTATTCGCTGTTGCATTAGCACTTTTTTTTTGTGTGTTTTTCATTTGCATTTTTTTTAACCCTTTAGTGCCCGGTCTACCTTCCATTTTTGCTTTTTTCGTTTTTTTTCCTCCCCTTATTCCGAGAGTCAGTGTAGCCGTGTGAGGTCTTGTTTTTTGCGGGCCAAGTTGTACTTTTGACTGACGCCGTTCATTTTATCATATGATGTAATGGGTAGAGATGGGCGAAGAGTGAAATATTCGGGTTCGGATTCTGCGTGCCAAATAATTTCTATTATTCGTATTTTCAAGCCCAATGCAAGTCAATGGTAAACTCGAATAGCTTTCAGGAGGACCTTGGCTCTCAAACTGCTTCCGGGTCCGCTCATTAGATCTCATACATATTCACTGCTTGCCCCGCCTACCATCTGTAACAGTGTCTGTGATTGGCTGCAGTCAGATTGCAGGTGTCTATGAATTGTTTCCCTCTCAGTAGTTGTCTGGGGCAGGAAGTGGTATAAAAAAACCAATCATTTGAAAAATTGGCGTAGGGTCTCCCCGTATTATGATACCAACACTGATAAAGCAGACAGCTGGAGGCTGCAGCCCTGCGCTTATCTTGGCTGTGTATCAAACTAACAGAACAACTGGCGCTCTGTCCCCACTAATTTTGGTGCCCAGCCATGATCAAGCCAACAGCTGGGGGCTGGTATTCTCAGGTTGGAGAGACCCATAGTTATATTAAAATAGCAGCCTACAACTGCCTTGGATTGTTGCATCCATAATTCCGCACTTTAGCCAACTCAATCCAATTGCCCTGGAGCAGTGGCAATCAGGATAATATAAGGGGTTAATGACAGCTGTGAATTGTCAAAAAATCACAGCTGTCATCAAGCCTGGGGTTAGTAATGAGTAGAGGTTTATGAGGACCCCCATTACTAATCGTGTAAGTAAAAATAAACAGAAACACACAAAAATCATTTATTTTAAATAAAAAAAAAAACATCTTTCACCATTAGCTCCAACACCCCCCACATGTCCGACGTAATCCACACGAAATCCCAAGACGATTCACAACTGTCATTAACCCCTTATATTACACCGATTGCCATCGCTCCAGGGCAATTGGGATGAGTGGGGTAAAGCACCAGAATTATCGCATCTTATGGATGTGACAATTGTGTGTTGGCTGCAGGGTGCTATTTTTAGGCTGGGGGGAACCCAATAACCATGGGTCTCCCCAGCCTGAGAATACCAGCCCCCAGCTGTACACTTTATCTTGGCTGAGTATCAAAATTGAGGGAGACCACATGCTGTTTTTTTTAATTTCTGGAGTAATTTTTTAATACAATTTTGGTGCAATATTTGCATAATTTGTCAAAACATGCACAGAGCATCGCAGCTATGATAGAAAGGAGTCAGGACACGCAGAGCATCGCAGCTATGATAGAAAGGAGTCAGGACACGCAGAGCATCGCAGCTATGATAGAAAGGAGTCAGGACACGCAGAGCATCGCAGCTATGATAGAAAGGAGTCAGGACACGCAGAGCATCGCAGCTATGATAGAAAGGAGTCAGGACACACAGAGCATCGCAGCTATGATAGAAAGGGGTCAGGACACGCAGAGCATCGCAGCTATGATAGAAAGGAGTCAGGACACGCAGAGCATCGCAGCTATGATAGAAAGGAGTCAGGACACACAGAGCATCGCATCTATGATAGAAAGGGGTCAGGACACGCAGAGCATCGCAGCTATGATATAAAGGAGTCAGGACAAGCAGAGCATCGCAGCTATGATAGAAAGGAGTCAGGACACACAGAGCATCGCAGCTATGATAGAAAGGAGTCAGGACACGCAGAGCATCGCAGCTATGATAGAAAGGAGTCAGGACACGCAGAGCATCGCAGCTATGATAGAAAGGAGTCAGGACACGCAGAGCATCGCAGCTATGATAGAAAGGAGTCAGGAGACGCAGAGCATCGCAGCTATGATAGAAAGGAGTCAGGACACGCAGAGTATCACAGCTATGATAGAAAGGCGTCAGGACCTGCAGAGCATCACAGCTATGATAGAAAGGAGTCAGGACACGCAGAGCATCGCAGCTATGATAGAAAGGAGTCAGGACACGCAGAGCATCGCAGCTATGATAGAAAGGCGTCAGGACACGCAGAGCATCACAGCTATGATAGAAAGGCGTCAGGACACGCAGAGCATCACAGCTATGATAGAAAGGAGTCAGGATACGCAGAGCATCGCAGCTATGATAGAAAGGAGTCAGGACACGCAGAACATCACAGCTATGATAGAAAGGAGTCAGGAGACGCAGAGCATCGCAGCTATGATAGAAAGGAGTCAGGACACACAGAGCATCGCAGCTATGATAGAAAGGGGTCAGGACACGCAGAGCATCGCAGCTATGATATAAAGGAGTCAGGACAAGCAGAGCATCGCAGCTATGATAGAAAGGAGTCAGGAAACGCAGAGCATCGCAGCTATGATAGAAAGGAGTCAGGACACGCAGAGCATCGCATCTATGATAGAAAGGAGTCAGGACACGCAGAGCATCGCAGCTATGATAGAAAGGAGTCAGGACATGCAGAGCATCACAGCTATGATAGAAAGGAGTCAGGAGACGCAGAGCATCACAGCTATGATAGAAAGGAGTCAGGACACGCAGAGCATCACAGCTATGATAGAGAAGAGTCAGGACTCGCAGAGCATCACAGCTATGATAGAAAGGAGTCAGGACACGCAGAGCATCGCAGCTATGATAGAAAGGAGTCAGGAAACGCAGAGCATCGCAGCTATGATAGAAAGGAGTCAGGACACGCAGAGCATCGCATCTATGATAGAAAGGAGTCAGGACACGCAGAGCATCGCAGCTATGATAGAAAGGAGTCAGGACATGCAGAGCATCACAGCTATGATAGAAAGGAGTCAGGAGACGCAGAGCATCACAGCTATGATAGAAAGGAGTCAGGACACGCAGAGCATCACAGCTATGATAGAAAAGAGTCAGGACTCGCAGAGCATCACAGCTATGATAGAAAGGAGTCAGGACACGCAGAGCATCGCAGCTATGATAGAAAGGAGTCAGGACTCACAGAGCATCGCAGCTATGATAGAAAGGAGTCAGGACTCGCAGAGCATCGCAGCTATGATTGAAAGGAGTCAGGACACGCAGAGCATCGCAGCTATGATAGAAAGGAGTCAGGACACACAGAGCATCACAGCTATGATAGAAAGGAGTCAGGACTCGCAGAGCATCACAGCTATGATAGAAAGGAGTCAGGATACGCAGAGCATCGCAGCTATGATAGAAAGGAGTCAGGAGACGCAGAGCATCGCAGCTATGATAGAAAGGAGTCAGGACACGCAGAGTATCACAGCTATGATAGAAAGGAGTCAGGACCTGCAGAGCATCACAGCTATGATAGAAAGGAGTCAGGACACGCAGAGCATCGCAGCTATGATAGAAAGGAGTCAGGACACGCAGAGCATCGCAGCTATGATAGAAAGGCGTCAGGACACGCAGAGCATCACAGCTATGATAGAAAGAAGTCAGGATACGCAGAGCATCGCAGCTATGATAGAAAGGAGTCAGGACACGCAGAACATCACAGCTATGATAGAAAGGAGTCAGGAGACGCAGAGCATCGCAGCTATGATAGAAAGGAGTCAGGACACGCAGAGCATCACAGCTATGATAGAAAGGGGTCAGGACACGCAGAGCATCGCAGCTATGATATAAAGGAGTCAGGACACGCAGAGCATCGCATCTATGATAGAAAGGGGTCAGGACACGCAGAGCATCGCAGCTATGATATAAAGGAGTCAGGACACGCAGAGCATCGCAGCTATGATAGAAAGGAGTCAGGAAACGCAGAGCATCGCAGCTATGATAGAAAGGAGTCAGGACACGCAGAGCATCGCATCTATGATAGAAAGGAGTCAGGACACGCAGAGCATCGCAGCTATGATAGAAAGGAGTCAGGACATGCAGAGCATCGCAGCTATGATAGAAAGGAGTCAGGACACGCAGAGCATCGCAGCTATGATAGAAAGGAGTCAGGACATGCAGGGCATCGCAGCTATGATAGAAAGGAGTCAGGACACGCAGAGCATCGCAGCTATGATAGAAAGGAGTCAGGACACGCAGAGCATCGCATCTATGATAGAAAGGAGTCAGGACACGCAGAGCATCGCAGCTATGATAGAAAGGAGTCAGGACATGCAGAGCATCGCAGCTATGATAGAAAGGAGTCAGGACACGCAGAGCATCGCAGCTATGATAGAAAGGAGTCAGGACACGCAGAGCATCGCAGCTATGATAGAAAGGAGTCAGGACACGCAGAGCATCGCATCTATGATAGAAAGGAGTCAGGACACGCAGAGCATTGCAGCTATGATAGAAAGGAGTCAGGACACGCAGAGCATCACAGCTATGATAGAAAGGAGTCAGGACACGCAGAGCATCGCAGCTATGATAGAAAGGAGTCAGGACATGCAGAGCATCGCATCTATGATAGAAAGGAGTCAGGACACGCAGAGCATCGCAGCTATGATAGAAAGGAGTCAGGACACGCAGAGCATCGCATCTATGATAGAAAGGAGTCAGGACACGCAGAGCATCGCAGCTATGATAGAAAGGAGTCAGGACATGCAGAGCATCGCAGCTATGATAGAAAGGAGTCAGGACACGCCGAGCATCACAGCTATGATAGAAAGGAGTCAGGACACGCAGAGCATCGCAGCTATTGTAAAAAAAAAAAAATAACAATTATAAAATTTTCAGCAGTTGTAACGTTTTGACTTTACTTATTTATTATTATTTTGTTTATTTATTATTATTCACGTAATCCACATACAACGCGTTTCGGCTAGCAAGCCTTTTTCAGGTATAATATAAGCAAGAAGGCTTGCTAGCCGAAACGCGTTGTATGTGGATTATGTGAACATTAATAAATAATTTTTAAAAAGGATCACCCCGCTCCGGCCTCCTATGGAAGCGCAATCACACACAGCCTGGATTTTTTTATGGTTCTGATTTGTGGTGCCTATGTGAATCCAAGGGAGGATTCTCTCATATTGTCCAGGGATTGCTGCAAGCCAAGAGGGGCCAGTTGCCGTGGCTCAATACAGCTACTTTCAAAGCAAATTATACCTTCAAAAAGGTGAGCATTTAATTCATTTATATCCAATTTTCACCATTTAGTGCGCTTAGGTCAGCGCCGCACTTGTCTTCCCTTTTGTACCCATCCAGGTAAACTATTCAATGTATCATATTATTATAATATGGGGAAAATGTGCGTGATACTTCTATTGTTTTCATACTTTTTAAACGTTTTATTTTTCACTTTTCACTGTATTTGTTAGTCCCCTTAAGGTACTTGAAGCTGCGATCATTTGTATTATGCATAGCGGTGCATAAGCACTGCAATGTATAGCAAAAAATCAGTTTCCTATGAACGCCGGCTATGGACCAGACATCACAGGAGAATCATCATGACAAGCATTGGGGTCTTTACGGCAACCCATTGTTTTTATTATTTGCTGGGATGTTTTATTAAATCCATAAAGCCATGAATCAATTTCCAAGCATAAAAGATTAGAAAACTCTTTAAAAAACCTCTTGGTTCTCTCCTTGCCTTCTACTATAAAGTACAAGGCGACTTCAGAGCAGAAAACACTTGGTCACATCTTTTAGCCCCTTGGCATCTTTGGGGAGTGTTTAAAAAACGCTCTAAAGCCTGAACATATGAACAGCGAGTAGTTTGTACATAGAAATAAATGAGAATTGTCTCTCTAGCGTTTTGTTTGCCTTTTTTCTTTCTAGATTAGCAGAAAAAGAGACTGTGTCTGCAAATGCCATAGAAAACTGTCTCCCCCCCCCTCCCCCCAGAAAACTGTCGCCCCGAAAAGCTGTGTGTGAACATGGCTTGGTAGGAATAGAGGGACGAGACTTTTGCTATTGTCGGGCTGCCCTCTAATGGCGGGTTTATGTACTGCACACACATCCTGCTGCGACGGTTCCATTGCTTCACTCCCCAGTGGGCGTGTCCAAGCGGAACGTTTCCTCCGAGCTTTGTGTTCCGGCCGGAGCGGTATCACAGGTGCACCCACTCGTCTCCCTGGCGGTTGTGTAGTGCGGAGAAGCGGCAGCATGGCAACCATGGCGGTAAGATAGCGAAGGAGGCCGTGTGGCCACAGGAGGGGCTGGGAGTTGGTAGAAGTCGGGCTCTGAATGTGTTTTATGCTGGGTCATAGCTGATATATCCGCACTGTGTGAATGAGGCTGAGCCACCAGGATAATACTGCTTCTGGATCTGTAATGCACCATCGTGGTTAATGGCAACATTGATTTCTATGGAGGGGCAGATTATATTGTCTGTATATGACCTTGGTGTTGGTGGCTGTCATTGTGCACGTGATGTTCATGAGCCTCCAGAGCTGCACTCATAATTCTTCTGGTAGTCAATGGAAACGGGTGTCAGCTACGCAGCCCCTGATATTTCTGGGGCCAGTTCACATCCTTTGCTGCTGTTTAATGGGAATATTGCAAGATTTCAAGTTATCCCCCAATGGGGCAGAGGATCTAAGCGATGGGAACCCTAATGATACCGAAAACTGCCCCCAGGATAGTAATTCTAATCCTGAGATAGTATAGTTACCCCCCCCCCCCCCCCCACCCATGCATGGTGATCCTACTGCAGGGAGCGGCCCGGGATAGTAATTCTGTTCCTGAGATAGTATAGTTACCCCCCTATCCATGGTGTAGGGTGATCCTACTGCAGGGAGCGGCCCGGGATAGTAATTACGATCCTGAGATAGTATAGTTACCCCCCCCCCACCCATGCATGGTGATCCTACTGCAGGGAGCGGCCCGGGATAGTAATTCTAATCCTGAGATAGTATAGTTACCCCCCCACCCCCACCCCCACCCATGCATGGTGATCCTACTGCAGGGAGCGGCCCGGGATAGTAATTACGATCCTGAGATAGTATAGTTACCCCCCCCCCCCCCCACCTTTCATGCATGGTGCAGGGTGATCCTACTGCAGGGAACAGCCCGGGATAGTAATTCTAATCCTGGGATAGTATAGTTACCCCCCCCTATCCATGGTGTAGGGTGATCTTACTGCAGGGAGCGGCCCGGGATAGTAATTACGATCCTGAGATAGTATAGTTACCCCCCCCCCCACCTTTCATGCATGGTGCAGGGTGATCCTACTGCAGGGAACAGCCCGGGATAGTAATTCTAATCCTGGGATAGTATAGTTACCCCCCCCCCTATCCATGGTGTAGGGTGATCTTACTGCAGGGAGCGGCCCGGGATAGTAATTCTAATCCTGAGATAGTATAGTTACACCCCCCCCCCCCACCCCAAGCATGGTGCAGGGTGATCCTACTGCAGGGAACAGCCCGGGATAGTAATTCTAATCCTGAGATAGTATAGTTATACCCCCCCCCCCCCCCCCCCAAGCATGGTGCAGGGTGATCCTACTGCAGGGAACAGCCCGGGATAGCAATTCTAATCATGAGATAGTATAGATACCCCCCCTATCCATGGTGTAGGGTGATCCTACTGCAGGGAACAGCCCGGGATAGTAATTCTAATCCTGAGATAGTATAGCTACACCCCCCCCCCCCCAATCCATGGTGTAGGGTGATCCTACTGCAGGGAACGGCCCGGGATAGTAATTCTGATAAGAGGGGACAATTTAGTATCCATGCAGTAGGGGATCACTTACTGATTGCCGGCACCACAGCGATCTCAGGAATTGGACTCTGCACAGAGTAATGCGGAGGCGCGTCCGCCCCATTCATTGTCTATGGACTGCTGGCTGTACACTGCACCTTCTTGCAGTCCCATAGACAATGATTGGTGCATGGGTCGAGCCTGCATATACCTCCACTCCCTTCAAGAGGGGATTCTTACCCGGTTCCATAGACCTGTGTTTTTAATCGCAGTGGTCGGACTCCCAGCAGTCATTTTAGTAATCTTCTACTAATAGTGTAGGGGATAACTTACTACTTAGTGATAATCATTTCATTGCTGGTCCTCATTTCTAGTACGCTATCAATTCATATATGGGGCAGCAGCACCCTGCCCTGGGAGCCTCGTTCTTGAGATCCCAGCAATATCCCCCATCCACAGCAGGTTAACGCCTTTCCCACGGTTAGGTGATTACTTGTTAAGATGGGAATTGCCTTTTAACCCCTTCACGACATCCACCATACAGGTATGACAAAACGTCATATGTATCCCAAGATAATATAAATAAAAATGTTGTCCCGCTTCACAATAAATAAGCCATCACTCAGATCCGTCGACTGAAAAAATGGAAACATTACGTGTCTTTGAAAATGGCAACACAGCCCCCGAATTTGTTTATTTATTTTTTTTCCATTAAAATAATAAAGAAACTGGCCATGATTGGTGTTGCCATAAGGGTACGTGCCCACGATCCGGACATGCTGCATCCTGGACACGGCGGGTCCTTTCCTGCGGGGCCGCCCGTTAGTGTCCTCAAAAGGAGACTGCAGCAGTCCTTGCCCACGATCAGGGTTCGGGCAGTTGCGGTCTTTCTTCTATTCTCCCTACTGAGAACACTTGAGGCTTCGCAGCAATAAGTTGATATACTTGCTGCTTGGGAAGCTGCGGGAAAAGCAAGTACAGTATGAATGGGATTTCTAGAAATCTCACCCACTGTGCTTGTACTGTACAATGCAACGTTTTGTACGCAGCGAAAACACTGCATCCAAAACGCTGTGAACCCTGATCGTGTTACTGATGAGCAGAATCATATTGTGATGTCATTTTTACCACTAAATGTACACCATAACAACAATTCCCAAAAAAGTCAGAATTTTTTTTTATTTCACAATTTCTCCCCATTTGGTATTTTTTTTTTCACCCGTTTTCCAGTACACTATGTGGTAATATGAATGGTGTCATTCAAAAGTACAACTTGTCTTGCAAAAAATAAGCCTTCATATGTCTGTGGACAGGGA
Source organism: Anomaloglossus baeobatrachus (assembly GCF_048569485.1). NCBI lineage: Eukaryota > Metazoa > Chordata > Amphibia > Anura > Aromobatidae > Anomaloglossus > Anomaloglossus baeobatrachus. The sequence goes on along the minus strand of NC_134363.1, from coordinate 50,533,554 downwards.
AATTAAATACATTATGGCTCTAGGAAGAAGGGGAGAAAAAAATGAAAATTGGCCGTGTTGTGAAGGGGTTAAAGGGGTGCAAGACTTTTATTTTCTAATATAATGAGATACTTAGGTTAGTTAGGCTGGTGTACGGTTCAGGAGCTGCATTGATTTCGCTGGCATAGTGGTCTATAGACCATCGGGGACACAAAGTTTTATTTTTGAGTCTACCGAATGGTCGCTAAAAACCAGTGTAAGATTTTCCCTTCACCACGACAGCGCCACCAAAGCAGTGGCGCTGTCGTGGCTTCTGGAAAAACTAATTACCGGTAAGTAATTTAAGATTTTACCCTTCACCACGACAGCGCTACTGCTTCTGGTAAAAATCATTACTAGTAAGTAATTTAAGATTTTACCCTTCATCATGACAGCGCCACTACTTTGGTGGCGCTGTCGTGGCTTCTCGTAAAAATCATTACCGGTAAGTAATTTAAGATTTTTGTTGATGCCGCCGTTAATTCTGTGTCTTTCTCTCGCAGACGACCACCAAGGTGCCAGAAGTCCGAGACGTCACCAGGATTGAGAGGATCGGTCTGTCCTTCATTTATTTCTTGTGTATTCATGAACTGGGTGACATTATTGTAATCTGACCCTTGTTTGTTTGGCTTGGTCCTGGGGCTGTATTGTGTTGTTTCCCTGGTAACATAACAGCCAACACACGGTATCCATAGCAACAAGGGTCGTCCATGTAAACTTTCACAAGTTGCAGGATTTCAGTTCTCAACATTCACAGGACCATGACGATCATTACAAATAAAGGAAAAATGTGTGAATATTCATACCTAGAAATGGCGCAAATCTATTTACAGCTTCCAGTCCAGTGGCCTGAGAACGGCCTCTTATCTGGCGGCTTTCTCGGCTTCCGTTTTGATTACCTGGCGTGATCTCATCACTGCAGCAGGACACGTGATGTTGGGCCATGCCAACTAGTCAAAAGGGGAGCCGAGGAAGCCACCAGATAAGAGGCCATTCTCAGGACCCCCATCCAGTGACCCCAGATTACTGACATGGTCACTATACCGGCGCCTGCAAATTGATTTGCACCAACTATATTCATGAGCAAACGTTATAAAGAACCTTTAGCGAAAGGCTTTCATGTAATCCTCCAATTTTATTGCTGTGTATTATATGCCAATGCCTTAAAGCACCACTCCAGTGTTTTACTGTGTTGTTTTGTTTTTTTTTTGTTTTTTTTTTACTACTGGAGTGGCGCTTTAAATGTAACCCCCTTGTTATCTACCCACCTTCTGACATCTTCACCCTTTATTGACATGGCTTCGTTCACACGGCGCCATCTTGTGACTGTAGCTTCTGACTGGCCGGAAGTGAGAAGTTACGCCACAAGGTCTCAATGCATCTCTATGATGGCCAGAACGAGGCTCTCATAGACTTGTGTTTAGTTGTGACCTCCGGCGTACTCTATGAAACATTAAAGCTGCCCGCGGGTCAGAGACTAACCTGAATGACGTTGGAAAGAGGTGAAGACGGCGGAGGCTGAGTATAAGACCGAGTAGCTAGATTTTTAGTATCAGCGTTGTATTGGTGCTGTAATACATAAAGGAGAAAAAGAAAACGCCATAATTTCACTTCTGTATTTATAAAGATTATTGGGATTGGCAACTACAGATTAGCTCCTGTCCAAAAGAATAGGACTGGTCTGCAGTACTTGGCTGTGACCCCTAAACTGAGAGGGAGCGGTTGTATCCCAGTCTCCACTCACTGGTTACATCTGACTGTAACTGGGGGTGATGGCAGCTGATCAGTGAGGGTGCCGGACCCCCTGCAGTCTGATAATCATGACCTATCCTATATATATATATATATATATATATATATATATATATATATATATATATATATATATATATATATATATATATATATATATATATATATATATATATATATATATATATATATATATATATATATATATATATATATATAATATATATATATAATATATATGCTAATTATAAGTCTATAACATGACTTAAGTTGTCCTGCAATAACAAGGCTGCTTTTAATTAATACTGCCAGGAAAAAACGCATCCCAGCAAAGTCTATGAGAACCTTACCTTGAGTGCACATGTTGCAGATTTTTGTTTCCTTGCAGATTTTGATGCAGAAAAAATATCTGCAGCATGACAGTTCTTTCTACGTTTTTTTTTCCTGCAGATATAATCCACTGCAGGGCTCATGCTCAATCACTGCAGTGGATTATCTATCAGTGCTGCACTCTTCGCCACACACAACATGCATCTGGTATGGCGTGTGAGGCGATTCGTAGCTTAGTAACCCGGGGTAGCCATGGCAGCGATCTGGTCCTTGTGATCGCATTACAGGGACCCAATCGCAGGGAGAGGTGAGTGATTCGTCCTTCTGCCTGCTGAATACTGCGATCATGATTGATTGTAGTATTTAGGGAGTTAAACGGCGCGAGCAACACCCCGGGCAGTGAGAGCCAGGCCTCAGCTGTAACTCCAGCCGGAGACCCGGTGGCGATCGTGAGGGTACAGCGGGGGAACCCCTGCGATTACCATGAGTCCTGAGTTTCTGCAGCTGCCCCAGTGTCTGTTATTTTCTGCAGAGCTGACATGCTGTCGACAGCGCTGCAGCCAATCGGTGAGCACAGCAGCTGTTACCTCTCATGCCATCTACTTGGGCTGAGCTCCGATACTGGCTGTGTTGCTGTCGATGTGTCATCAGCTCTGCAGCAGAGACTCTGTACCGGACCTGGGGAGGATGATTAAAACGTTGGATTGAGGTCTTCTGAAGACGGAAGATCCCTTTAAGCACCTTGTTGTAAAGTCCCATTTGCAGTTGAAACGCTGAAGGGCCACAATGTCTTATTTCTTTGTCGCTCCTAATTGGGAGACCCAGACAATTGGGTGTATAGCTTCTGCCTCCGGAGGCCACACAAAGTATTACACTAAAAGTGTAAAGCCCCTCCCCTTCAGCCTATACACCCCCCGTACTGCTACGGGCTCATCAGTTTTTATGCTTTGTGCGAAGGAGGTCAGACATGCACGCATAGCTCCACAGCTTAGTCAGCAGCAGCTGCTGACTATGTCGGATGGAAGAAAAGAGGGCCCATAACAGGGCCCCCAGCATGCTCCCTTCTCACCCCACTCTTGTCGGCGGTGTTGTTAAGGTTGAGGTATCCATTGCGGGTACGGAGGCTGGAGCCCACATGCTGCTTTCCTTCCCCATCCCTCAATTAGGGCTCTGGGTGAAGTGGGATCCCATCGGTCTCCAGGCACAGGAGACCGTGCTCCATCCACAGCTCCTGAGGACCCTGCTGGATAGGTGCCGAGTATCGTTCAGGGACATGGCCCTGCTACTTTGAGGTACTCTGTGTCCCCGTGGGGACCGCGCACAGCAACACTCCAGCATTTCTGGGTGTGCTAGTGCACCGGGGACAGCAGCGCTGGCTGCATTTGTGCCACTATACACTTCAGCGTCGCTGAGTGTATTTGTGTAGGGGGACTGCCGCGCTGACCGCCGCTGCCATGGTTATCACTGCGGCGCGGCTGGGACTGTTAGTGCGCCGGGGACTTCCGCGCCGACCGCGCTTATACGGCGGCCGCGCTTATAACTATAGTCCCCGGCTTCTGCGGCCTAGTCTCATTCTTTTCCCACCCCCAGCCCTGCCAGTCAGGGGAAGGGCGGGACGCTGTACAGGACGGCAGCACTGAGGGCTGGAGCATGCTTTGCATACTCCACCCCCCTCACTCTGCACAGTGGGGCACCAGTTCCCGCACTTTTCTGGGTCACGCCCACGGCTCCCTCCTCTCCCCAGGACGCTGGCAGCCATTCCTCTCAGCTCTAACGCTGGAGAGGAGAGACAAGCTCAGGGAGACCCAGGCAGGAATTCTGGTGCCCACACAAACGCTTTGCGCAGGCGGTAAGCAGCACCTGTGGTGCTGGCCCCACTAGTGCAGAAGTGTATTAATAGTTTATATGATTATAGTCTATACTTTACACTGTATGGTGCACTGTTGATTTGTGGCTATTTACCCTCCTGTATTGCTCAGAGGAGACAACATACTATGCTGCCTGTGCAGCATGTACGGCTATACTGCCGGCAGGTTCCACTGACCCTCATTGTGTGCAATGCTCGGCCCCTGTGGCACTTTCTCAGCCGGAGCCTCTGCTAGGGGTGGCCCAGGGAGAACCACCTGTTAACACTGTCCAGGTGACAGGGACGGAGTTTGCAGTTTTTACTGAAAGACTTTCTGAGACTATGGCTAAGATATTAGAAGCCTTGCAGTCCAGGCCGGCATCTCAAGCCAGGGGCACTGTGGTATCATTGTCCCCTGGTCCCCCTCAGTTGGAACAGCAATGTCCTCCCGGGGTGTCTCATGGATCCCAGGGTGAGGTCTCTGACACGGACCGCAGCCCCAGACCGACTAAGCGAGCTCGCTATGAAATTCCCTCGACATCATCACAATGTTCAGGGTCTCAGCGAGAGGACTCTCTGTATGATGAAGCGGAGGTAGCTGATCAGGATTCTGATCCTGAAGCCGCTCTCAACCTTGATACTCCTGATGGGGACGCCATAGTGAATGATCTTATTGCATCCATCAATGAAATGTTGAATATTTCTCCCTCAGTCCCTCCAGTGGAGGAGTCAGCTTCTCAGCAGGAGAAATTCCGTTTCAGGTTTCCCAAGCGTACAAAGAGTATGTTTCTGGACCACTCTGACTTCAGAGAGGCAGTCCAGAAACACCGAGCTTGTCCAGATAAGCGTTTTTTCCAAGCGCCTTAAGGATACACGTTACCCTTTTCCCCCTGACGTGGTCAAGGGCTGGACTCAGTGTCCCAAGGTGGATCCTCCAATCTCCAGACTGGCGGCTAGATCCATAGTTGCAGTGGAAGATGGAGCTTCACTCAAGGATGCCACTGACAGACAGATGGAGCTCTGGTTGAAATCCATCTATGAAGCTATCGGCGCGTCTTTTGCTCCAGCATTCGCAGCCGTATGGGCACTCCAAGCCATCTCAGCTGGTCAGGCGCAAATTGACGCACTCACACGTACGTCTGCGCCGCAGGTGGCGTCTATAACCTCTCAAACGTCGGCATTTGCGTCCTACGCTATTAATGCTGTCCTGGACTCTGCGAGCCGTACGGCGGTTGCAGCCGTCAATTCGGTGGCAATACGCAGGGCCTTGTGGCTACGGGAATGGAAGGCAGATTCGGCTTCCAAAAAGTGCTTAACTGGATTGCCATTTTCTGGCGACCGTTTGTTTGGTGAGAGATTGGATGAAATCATCAAACAATCCAAGGGAAAGGAAACATCCTTACCCCAAGCCAAACCAAAAACACCCCAACAGAGGAGGGGACAGTCGAGGTTTCGGTCCTTTCGGGGTGCGGGCAGGTCACAATTCTCCTCGTCCAAAAGGCCTCAGAAGGATCAGAGGAACTCCGACGCATGGCGGTCTAAATCACGCCCTAAAAAGACCGCCGGAGGTGCCGCTACCAAGGCGGCTTCCTCATGACTTACGGCCTCCTCACACCGCATCCTCGGTCGGTGGCAGGCTCTCCCGCTTTTGCGACACCTGGCTGCCACAAGTAAAAGACCGTTGGGTGAGAGACATTTTGTCTCACGGTTACAGGATAGAGTTCAGCTCTCGTCCTCCGACTCGATTCTTCAGAACATCTCCGCCTCCCGAGCGAGCCGAGGCTCTTCTGCAGGCGGTGGGCATTCTGAAGGCAGAAGGAGTGGTGGTCCCGGTTCCTCTTCAGCAACAGGGTCACGGTTTCTACTCCAACCTGTTTGTGGTTCCAAAGAAGGACGGGTCCTTCCGTCCTGTTTTGGACCAAAAACTGCTCAACAAACACGTAAGGACCAGGCGGTTCCGGATGGAATCCCTCCGCTCCGTCATCGCCTCAATGTCCCAAGGAGATTTCCTAGCATCGATCGATATCAAGGATGCTTATCTCCACGTACCAATTGCTCCAGAGCATCAGCGCTTCTTGCGCTTCGCCATAAGAGACGAACACCTTCAGTTCGCGGCACTGCCGTTCGGCCTGGCGACAGCCCCAAGGGTTTTCACCAAGGTCATGGCTACAGTAGTTGCGGTCCTCCACTCTCAGGGTCACTCAGTGATACCTTACGTAGACGATCTGCTGGTCAAGGCACCCTCTCAAGAGGCATGCCAACACAGCCTCAACGTTACTCTGGAGATTCTCCAGAGTTTCGGGTGGATCATCAATTTTCCAAAGTCAAATCTGACACCGGTCCAATCACTGACATATCTTGGCATGGAGTTTCATACTCTTCCAGCGATAGTGAAGCTTCCGCTGGACAAACAGCGTTCACTACACACAGGGGTACAATCTCTCCTTCAAGGTCGGTCACACCCCTTGAGGCACCTCATGCACTTCCTGGGGAAGATGGTGGCAGCAATGGAAGCAGTCCCTTTCGCGCTGTTTCACCTGCGTCCTCTTCAATGGGACATCCTACGCAAGTGGGACAGGAGGCCGACGTCCCTAGACAGGAACGTCTCCCTCTCTCAAGCAACCAAAGCTTCCCTTCGGTGGTGGCTTCTTCCCACCTCATTATCGAAAGGGAAATCCTTCCTACCCCCATCCTGGGCGGTGGTCACGACGGACGCGAGCCTGTCAGGGTGGGGAGCAGTTTTTCTCCACCACAGGGCTCAGGGTACGTGGACTCAGCAAGAGTCCTCACTTCAGATCAATGTTCTGGAGATCAGGGCAGTGTATCTTGCCCTAAAAGCGTTCCAGCAGTGGCTGGAAGGCAAGCAGATCCGAATTCAGTCGGACAACTCCACAGCGGTGGCTTACATCAACCACCAAGGTGGGACACGCAGTCGGCAAGCCTTCCAGGAAGTCCGGCGGATTCTGCTGTGGGTGGAAGCCACAGCATCCACCATATCCGCAGTTCACATCCCGGGCGTAGAAAACTGGGAAGCAGACTTTCTCAGTCGCCAGGGCATGGACGCAGGGGAATGGTCCCTTCACCCGGACGTGTTTCAGGAGATCTGTTGCCGCTGGGGGATGCCGGACGTCGACCTAATGGCGTCACGGCACAACAACAAGGTCCCAACATTCATGGCTCGATCTCAAGATCACAGAGCTCTGGCGGCAGACGCCTTAGTTCAGGATTGGTCGCAGTTTCAGCTTCCTTATGTGTTTCTACCTCTGGCTCTGTTGCCCAGAGTGTTACGCAAGATAAGGGCCGACTGCCGCCGCGCCATCCTCGTCGCTCCAGACTGGCCGAGGAGGTCGTGGTACCCGGATCTGTGGCATCTCACGGTCGGCCAACCGTGGGCACTGCCAGACCGACCAGATTTGCTGTCTCAAGGGCCGTTTTTCCATCTGAATTCTGCGGCCCTCAACCTGACTGTGTGGCCATTGAGTCCTGGATCCTAGCGTCTTCAGGATTATCTCAAGAGGTCATTGCCACTATGAGACAGGCTAGGAAACCAACGTCCGCCAAGATCTACCACAGGACGTGGAAAATATTCCTGTCGTGGTGCTCTGCTCAGGCGTTTTCTCCCTGGCCATTTGCCTTGTCCACTTTTCATCTCAATCAGGACATCTCCTTACCCTCGTTTTGTCCTCATCCAGTTCACCAATGTGAAAAGGATTTGCACTTGTTAGATCTGGTGAGAGCACTCAGACTCTACATTTCTCGTACGGCGCCCCTGCGCCGCTCCGATGCTCTCTTTGTCCTTGTCGCTGGCCAGCGTAAAGGGACACAAGCTTCCAAATCAACCCTGGCTCGGTGGATCAAGGAACCAATTCTCGAAGCTTACCGTTCCTCGGGGCTTCCGGTTCCCTCAGGACTGAAGGCCCATTCTACCAGGGCCGTGGGAGCGTCCTGGGCCTTGCGACACCAGGCTACGGCTCAGCAGGTGTGTCAGGCAGCTACCTGGTCGAGCCTGCACACTTTCACGAAACACTATCAGATGCATACCTATGCTTCGGCAGATGCCAGCCTAGGTAGGCGAGTCCTTCAGGCGGCAGTTGCCCACCTGTAGGACGGAGCCGTTACGGCTCTATTATGAGGTATTATTTACCCACCCAGGGACTGCTTTTGGACGTCCCAATTGTCTGGGTCTCCCAATTAGGAGCGACAAAGAAGAAGGGAATTTTGTTTACTTACCGTAAATTCCTTTTCTTCTAGCTCCAATTGGGAGACCCAGCGCCCGCCCCTGTTTTTTGTATACACATGTTGTTCATGTTAAATGGTTTCAGTTCTCCGATATTCCTTCGGATTGAATTTACTTTAAACCAGTTTATAATTTTTTCCTCCTTCTGGCTTTTGCACCAAAACTGATGAGCCCGTAGCAGTGCGGGGGGTGTATAGGCTGAAGGGGAGGGGCTTTACACTTTTAGTGTAATACTTTGTGTGGCCTCCGGAGGCATAGCTATACACCCAATTGTCTGGGTCTCCCAATTGGAGCTAGAAGAAAAGGAATTTACGGTAAGTAAACAAAATTCCCTTCTTTAGCAATAGACGTTTAGTTAGAATGAAGGGTGATCCCTGCTACAGTCCACAGAAAGAACCCGGACGTCCATAGTCCTCTGCTGGGGCCAAACACTTTCTATCCAAAGGGGGTGTATTAAATGGGGGATATCTGATACCTCAGTAGGGGACGTCTCCAGGAGAGTGCACTGATTGTGCTTACTGTGCGCAGTGAAATTTATTCTAAGGTTTTAATTTCTATCTATTCTCTGATTCTAGGCGCTCATTCTCACATCCGGGGGCTCGGACTGGACGACGCTCTTGAACCCCGACAGGTAATACCAACAATATCAAGAGTGAAGGGACGAGGCGGTTCTCAGGGCCCCATCCAGTAGCCATAGATTACTATATTAGTACAGTGGAACCTTGGTTTACGAGCATAATCTGTTCTGGGACTGCTTGTAAACCAAGTTACTCGTCTAGCAAAGCAAAATATCCCATAGGAAATAATGCAAGCTCAGACAATTCCTTCCACAACTTGTTCAATGTCCCATCCTCGTCCCCTCTTGTGCCATCCCACACACACACAAACACACACATATTATGCTCACCTTACCATCCGTTCCATCGCTGGCCTCCCGGTTCTTGCAGTTTGCCGGTACAGGATTTGTATCGGGTAACCACCGCTACCGATGCCGGAACTTCCGCTGACATCAAAGGCAGGAGCCGCTTACGTCCGATTGGTCAGCACGCTGCCTTTGTGAAGCGGCTGACAGTGGAAGTTCCTCCCTTGTCGTGATCGTTACCCGATACACATCCTGTACCGGCGAACTACAAGAACCAGGAGGCCGGCGAGGGAACGGAAGGTAAGGTGAGCATAATATGTGCGTGTGAACTGCAAGAGCGTGTCAGTGCGCGGTGAAAGTACGGAACCGGAAGTGTGTGCGGTGAGTATTTTGCTCGTACAGCAAAGCTTTCTCGTAAACAAAGTTACAAATGTACAGCAAGCCTTGCTCGTATAGCGAAATACTCGCACACCAAGTTACTCGCAAACCGAGGTTCCACTGTATATGATGCACCAACCACTATCCAACAGTGAAATATTAGTGTTTCCCGTTCCGTATTTGCCTGTTGTGGCATGGTGCTGGACGGGGTGCACCTATATGATTGCACGCACCGCCACCTCCATCACCGTGCCACAACTAATCACACACTCCAACCTTCATCGTGCGAGAAGGCAGAACCTTTGTCCCCCTAAAAAGGGGTCTTCAGAACTTTTAGGCTTGAAGCTTATGTCAATTACATCTTGTTTGTATACCCATTAGGTGGTCAGAGAAGCCAATATCATGACGTTTTTTCATGATGTGTCTGTATTTCTCTCTATACAGGTATCACAAGGCATGGTCGGACAGTTGGCGGCCCGCCGAGCAGCTGGGGTTATTCTAGAAATGATCAAAGAGGGGAAAATTGCCGGACGTGCCGTGTTAATAGCTGGACAGCCCGGAACGGGGAAGACGGCTATTGCTATGGGTAATGCATTTATACATTACACATTGCATTTACTAAAGCATTAAATATATTTACAAAACCGCTGGGGATATTTGATACTATCACGCTGTGCCGCATTGTTCAGCTATGTAGGTATTACAGTTTTTAGGCCGCCTGTGATTTCCATATATGTCATTAGAGGGCGCTCTAACAATAATTGTGGAGTTGTATGAAGTCTCGCTGTAAGTGAATCCTTTATTTTACACAGGTATGGCTCAAGCTCTGGGCTCGGATACACCATTTACCGCCATTGCCGGCAGTGAGATCTTCTCTCTGGAAATGAGCAAAACAGAGGCCCTGACACAGTCTTTCCGCCGCTCTATCGGAGTCAGAATCAAGTAAGTGAGTCAATATGTCGTGTCAACGAAGCCAGAAAAATAACAGATTGCAAAGCTCTAGTCTAGTGCTGTAAAGGGGTTTTCTGGATTAAAGGGAACCAAACATCAGCATTTCTTCATCGTTCCTTATGGGAGACCCAGACCATGGGTGTATAGCTTCTGCCTCCGGAGGACACACAAAGTACTACACTAAAAGTGTAGCTCCTCCCTCCGAGCATATACACCCCCTGGATGACAAATCCAACCAGTTCAATGCTTTGTGTTCAGGAGGTCACACACACACATGTATTCTCTGAATTTTGATTTTTGATTTCAAAGATTTGGAAGAAAAGCGGGTCCAATCTGGACTCCCGGCATGTCCCTTCTCACCCCACTGTGTCGGCGGTGCTGTTAAGGTTGACTTTACAAGGCTGGAGCCTTCACATGCCGCGCTCCTTCACCATCCCCTGAGGCTCTGGCTTGAAGTGGGAGCCATCACGGTTCTCACTGCTTTGCAGGAGACCGGTCTCCATCCGCAGCCCTTTCAGGACCCTGACGGACGGAGCGATCACCCCCCCAGGGACCTGGCACCTGCGTCTCACAAGCTAAATACTGAGACGTTATTACCACAGAAAGTGGTCTTTCCAGGGGTCCCTTGTACTTTATATATTGGGGAGAGTGTGTTATATGACTGTGTTAACATTTCCGGCCGGTTCTCCAGTTTTCACTGGAGAACCGCGCCGATGGTGCCTGCACGCTGGCTGCATTTTTAAATCTAGGCCCCGGCTTCGCCTGAGGCCTAGTTTCGATTTCACTGCCCCTGCATGTCAGTCATGCAGAGGGACAGTGTGGCTCCGCCCAGCGGCTGTTCAGCACAGGGAACGGACACTCCTCACTGAGGAAAGATTCCCTCCCCTGTATTCCTCATTTGTCCTCCGGATCCCGCTCTCAGAGTAGGCCCCGCCCCCTCTCCTCGCTCCGGCCATTTTATCAGCGTTCTCAATGTCTGCATAACCACATTGTGACAAATGGGGGCCTGGGCTGGGGGATCTGGAGGACACAGATGTCCCTATGTTAAACGGTCTGGCAAGCCACAACCTCCGGTTGTGCAGCTGCTTATATACTCTGTTTATATACTCTGCTGGGGGTCATTCTGGACAGAGCCCCCACTTCTGCAGCATGTCTCACATCAGAGCAAGACTGCAAGGCTGTTCTTATTATGCACTGCATGTAGGCTCGTACTGCCTGTACCGAGCACATAACCACATTGTGATGCCTGCTCTAACATAGTGGTGCCTCAGCCTGGAGGCTCATCCCCAGTGGTCCCTCCGGCTGCTCCGGCTCCGGTGGCTGATCCCCCGGTTTGGGTAGAATCCCTCTCTCCAGGGGACAGCTGTCCCGGACACTGCTGAGCATGTATCAGCCCCCTTCTCAGGGCGCTTCTGCTGCTACGGCTCGCTCAGCAAAGCTCACAGAGGATCCTTCATCTGGTCTCAGACCCCGTCCTCCTAAAATAGAGACGCAGGGTCCTCTTTCCTTCCTCGTCCCGCGGCTCTGATTCACGAGCTGACTCGCAGGACGAGGAGGATGCCTTTACTAGGGGCTCGGACGCTACTTCATGTACCCCATTGATCTGTCCGAAGGTGACGCAGATGCTAATGATTTGATTGCGTCCATTATATTTGTACTGGACCTCAATCCGCCTGTATCAGGGGAGCATCCCCCTCTGGCAGAAAGGCATCAGTATACCTTAAGAGAACAAGGAGTGTGTTCCTTAACCACTCCAGTTTGTCAGCCCACTGTGACCAAGCCCAGGGCCTGTCCTGACAGACGCTTCCCAAAGCGGGTTCTGATGACTGTTTCCCCCTTCCACCAGAGGTGGTCAAGGAGTGGGCTCATTCACCAAGGGTGGACCCTCCGGTGTCTAGACTTTCAGCCCGGACAGTTGTATCAGTGGCTGACGGCACCTCTCTAAGGATTCCACTGTCCGCCAGGTTGACCTTCTGGCCAAATCTATATGTGAGGCGGCAGGGGCCTCGTTCTCCCCATCTTTTGCAGCAGTGCGGGCTCTCAAAGCCATCTCTGCTTCTCTGGAGGAGATGCATTCCCTCACCAGGGACTCTATGCCCGAAATGGTTGCCTTAACTTCCAGGCTTCAGTCTTTTCATCCTATGCCATGTCTGCCATGCTGGAGACTGTCACCGCACTGCGGTGGCCTCGGCTACTTCCCTCGCTATCCACAGGCTCCTGTGGCTTCGAGAGTGGAAGGCAGATGCTTCTTAAGAAGTTCCTTGCTGGGCTCCCTTTTGCTGGGACCAGTCTATTCGGTGAACAACTGGATGAAATTATTAAGGAAGCTTTTGGCAGGAAGAGTACTTCCATGCCACAAACCCAGGAAACCTGTCCAGGACAGGAACCAGTCGAGGTTTCGTTCCTTTCGTTCCTCTAACTGGTCGTCCTCTAAGCCCTCGGCCTCGTCCACTAACTCAGCCAAGGTCCGTAAACCAACTGGCGCATGAAGCCGCGTCCTCAGAAGTCCGCAGGAGCTGCTGCCACCAAGGCAGCCTCCTCTTGATTATCTGGCCGCGCCAGCAACGTCCTTTGGTCGGTGGCAGGCTCTCCCACTTGGGTGACGTGTGGTTTCAACACGTCTTCGATCAGTGGGTGCGGGATATCATCTCCCACGGCTACAGGATAGAATTCTCTTCCAGCCCGCCAAACAGATTTTTTCTGTCAACTCCCCCCTGCCCCAAGGCCGCCGCCTTCTCTCAGGCCGTGGCATCCTTGCAGGCCAACGGAGTAATTGTACCAGTTCCCGACTGGGAACGGTTCTGAGATTTCTACTCAAATCTCTTCCTAGTCCCCGAAAAGGACGGTGCCTTCCGACCTGGATCTCAAGCTTCCCAACAAGCATGTTCAGGTGCGGCATTTTTGCATGGAGTCTCTGCGATCAGTCAATGACCCAAGGAGATTTCTTAGCATCCATCGACATCAGAGATGTCTATCGGCATGTGCCAATCGCAGTTTCACACCAGCGTTGGCTACATTTTGTAATCGGAGAGGAACATTTCCAATTCGTGGCTCTCCCCTTCGGGTTAGCCACGGCCCCTCATGTATTCACCAAGGTCATGGCAGCAGTGGTTGCGGTTCTGCACCTCCAGGGGTTGGCAGTGATTCCTTACCTGGACGACCTTCTAGTCAAGGCCTCATCCAGTGCAGACTGTCAGCGGAGTGTCTCGCTCACTCTCGCCACGCTTGTTCAATTCGGGTGGCTTGTCAATCTGCCCAAGTCCACTCTGACCCCGACCCAGGAACTTACGTACCTAGGGATGCAATTCGAGACTCTGCTGGCACTTGTGAAGCTGCCCTTAGTCAAACAGCAGTCCCTCTACTGGCGGTGCGCCCTTTGCTGAGGCCCCGCCGTTATTCCATCAGGCACCTCATGCAGGTGCTGGGTCAGATGGTGGCGTCAATGGAAGCGGTTCGCTTTGCCAGTTCCATCTGCGTCCTCTGCAGCTGGACATTCTCCGCTGTTGGGACAAGCGGACTTCTTCCTTGCACAGGTTGGTGGCTCTGTCGCCACAGACCAGGAGCTCTCTTCAGTGGTGGCTTCGGCCCCTCTCTCTGTCCCAGGGACGCTCCTTTCTGGCCCCGTCCTGGGTGATTCTCACCACGGATGCCAGTCTATCCGGCTGGGGAGCAGTGTTTTCTCCACCACCGAGCACAGGGCACTTGGACTCCGTCCGAATCAGCCCTCTCGATCAATGTGCTGGAAATCAGAGCTGTGCTCCTAGCTCTCGTAGCCTTTCACCACCTGTTGGCGGGCAAGCACATTTGAGTCCAGTCAGACAACGTGACAGCAGTTGCCTACATCAATCACCAGGGCGGGACTCGCAGCCGCCTAGCAATGTTGGAAGTTCAACGTATCCTTCAGTGGACGGAGGACTCCAAGTCCACCATATCCGCAGTCCACATCCCAGGCGTAGAAAACTGGGAGGCAGATTATCTCAGCCGTCAAACCGTGGACAGCGGCGAGTGGGCCCTGCATCCGGCAGTGTTCCGGTTTACGTGGCTCGCTCCCACGTTCCTCAGGCCTTGGCGGCGGACGCGCTGGTTCAGGATTGGTCCCAGTTCCGTCTGGCCTACGTGTTTCCCCCTCTAGCTCTCTTGCCCAGAGTCCTGCGCAAGATCAGAATGGAGGGCCGTCGGGTCATACTCATCGCCCCAAACTGGCCCAGGCGAGCTTGGTTCCCAGACCTGCTCCGTCTGTCCGTAGAGGTGCCGTGGCATCTCCCGGACCGCCCAGACCTTCTCTCACAAGGTCCGTTTTTCCGCCAGAATTCTGCGGCTCTCAGATTGACGGCGTGGCTCTTGAGTCCTGGATCCTGATGGCTTCAGGCATTCCTTCCGAGGTCATCTCCACTATGACTCAGGCTCGGAAGTCTTCCTCGGCCAGGATTTACCACAGGACTTGGAGAATTTTCCTGTCCTGGTGTCGCTCTTCCGGCCATGCTCTTTGGCTGTTTTCCTTACCGACCATCCTGTCCTTTCTACAGTCCGGTCTGCAGCTAGGACTATCCCTCAATTCCCTCAAGGGACAGGTCTCGGCTCTGTCAGTGTTGTTCCAGCGGCGTATCGCCCGACTGGCCCAGGTGCGCACCTTCATGCAGGGCGCATCTCACATCATTCCGCCTTACCGGCGGCCTCTGGATCCCTGGGACCTTAATCTGGTCCTCACGGCCTTACAGAAACCCCCCTTTGAGCCTCTTAGGGAGGTTTCGTTGTTTCGTCTTTCACAGAAAGTGGTCTTTCTGGTGGCCATAACTTCTCTCAGGAGAGTCTCTGATTTGACTGTGCTCTCTTCGGAGTCACCCTTTTTGTTTTTTTCACAAAGACAAGGTGGTTCTCCGTCCGACTCCGGGCTTTCTCCCTAAGGTGGTGTCTCCTTTCCACCTTAACCAGGACATTTCATTGTCTTCCCTTTGTTCGGCCCCTGTGCATCGCTTTGAGAAAGCGTTGCATGCTTTAGATTTGGCACGGACGCTCCGGATCTATGTGTCACGCACCGCTGTTCTTAGGCGGTGCACCTCTCTTTTTGTGCTGACCACAGGTCAGCGCAAGGGTCTCTCGGCTTCTAAACCGACCCTAGCTCGTGGATTAGGTCGGCCATATCCGATGCCTACCAACGTTCTCAGGTGCCTCCCCCGCCGGGGATCAAGGCACACTCGACCAGAGCTGTCGGTGCCTCTTGGGCTTTCAGGCACCAGGCTACGGCTCAGCAGGTCTGTCAGGCTGCCACTTGGTCTAGTCTGCACACCTTTTTGAAGCACTACCAAGTGCATGCTCATGCTTCGGCAGATGCGAGCTTGGGCAGACGCATCCTTCGGGCGGCTGTCGCCTATTTGTGAAGTTAGGTTTTGCCTACTTCTCAGTTTTCTGTTTATTTCCCACCCATGGACTGCTTTGAGACGTCCCATGGTCTGGGTCTCCCATAAGGAACGATGAAGAAAAAGAGAATTTTGTTTACTTACCGTAAATTCTTTTTCTTATAGTTCCGACATGGGAGACCCAGCACCCTCCCTGTTGCCTGTTGGCAGTTCTTGTTCCGTGTGTTTTCATCGGCTGTTGTTGTAGACAGAGGTTCCGGTTATTCCGGGTTTTACTCTATCTCTACTTGTGGGTGGATGTCCTCCTTCAGCTTTTGCACTAAACTGGTTGGATTTGTCATCCGGGGGGTGTATATGCTCGGAGGGAGGAGCTACACTTTTAGTGTAGTACTTTGTGTGTCCTCCGGAGGCAGAAGCTATACACCCATGGTCTGGGTCTCCCATGTCGGAACTATAAGAAAAAGAATTTACGGTAAGTAAACAAAATTCTCTTTTCTTTGGCGCTCCATTGGGAGACCCAGACAATTGGGGTGTATAGCTATGCCTCCGGAGGCCACACAAAGTATTACACTAAAAGTGTAAAGCCCCTCCCCTTCAGCCTATACACCCCCCGTGCTGCCACGGGCTCCTCAGTTTTTATGCTTTGTGCGAAGGAGGCAGACATCCACGCATAGCTCCACAGCTTAGTCAGCAGCAGCTGCTGACTATGTCGGATGGAAGAAAAGAGGGCCCATAACAGGGCCCCCAGCATGCTCCCTTCTCACCCCACTCTTGTCGGCGGTGTTGTTAAGGTTGAGGTATCCATTGCGGGTACGGAGGCTGGAGCCCACATGCTGTTTTCCTTCCCCATCCCCCTTAGGGCTCTGGGTGAAGTGGGATCCTATCGGTCTCCAGGCACATGAGACCGTGCTCCATCCACAGCTCCTGAGGACTCTGCTGGATAGGAGCCGAGTATCGTTCAGGGACATGGCCCTGCTACTTTGAGGTACTCTGTGTCCCCGTGGGGACCGCGCACAGCAACACTCCAGCATTGCTGGGTGTGCTAGTGCACCGGGGACCGCGGCGCTGACTGCGTTTGTGCCTTTACACACTGCAGCGTCGCTGAGTGTGTTAGTGTATGGGGACTGCCGCGCTGACCGCCGCTGCCATTGTTATCACTGCGGCGTGGCTGGGACTGTTAGTGCGCCGGGGACTTCCGCGCCGACCGCGCTTATACGGCGGCCGTGCTTATAACTTTAGTCCCCGGCTTTTGCGGCCTAGTCTCATTCTTTTCCCGCCCCCAGGCCTGCCAGTCTGGGGAAGGGCGGGACGCTGTAAAGGACGTCAGCAACTGAGGCTGGAGCATGCTTTGCATACTCCACCCCCCTCACTGTGCACAGTGGGGCACCAGATTCCCGCACTTTCTAGGGCACGCCCACGGCCCCCTCCTCTCCTCAGGACGCCGGCAGCCATTCCTGTCAGCTCTGCTAACGCTGGAGAAGGGAGACAAGCTCAGGGAGACCCAGGCAGGAATTCTGGTGACCACACAACCGCATTGCGCGGGCGGTAAGCAGCACCTAGGTGCTGGCCCCACTGGTGCAGAAGTGTACTTATAGATTATATGATTATAGGCTATACTTTACAACGTATGGTGCACGGTTGTTTTCTTCAGCGCTCTATTGGGAGACCCAGACGATTGGGGTATAGCTACTGCCTCCGGAGGCCACACAAAGCACTACACTAAAAAGTGCAAGGCCCCTCCCCTTCTGGCTATACCCCCCCGTGGTATCACGGGTTCTCCAGTTTTCAAGCTTTGTGCGAAGGAGGTCAGACATCCATGCATAGCTCCACAGATTTTAGTCAGCAGTAGCTGCTGACTATTTCGGATGGAAGAAAAGAGGGCCCATATAGGGCCCCCAGCATGCTCCCTTCTCACCCGTTGATGGTGTTGTAAGGTTGAGGTACCTATTGCTGGTACGGAGGCTGGAGCCCACATGCTGCTTTCCTTCCACATCCCCCTGGGGGGCTCTGAGGAAGTGGGATCCTGCCGGCCTCAAAGCTCTGACGCCGGGCTCCATCCACAGACCCATTTGAACCTGCTGGATACGGAGCTGGAGTACCGTTCAGGGACATGGCCCTGCACCATTACAGGTACTCTGTGTCCCCGTACACACAGGCACAGCACACTCCAGACTTGCTGGGTGTGCTAGTGCGCCGGGGACAGTAAAGGGTTACAGTCACTGCAGCTTTGCTGAGTGACTTTGTGTATTGGGAACTACCGCGCCGGACGCTCCGGGAGCGGCGGCGCGGCTGGGACTTGTAGTTCGCCGGGGACTGGGCGCCGACCGCGCTTTTACGGCGGCGGCGCTTATAAATCCAGTCCCCGGCTTCTGCGGCCTAGTGCCGCTTCGTTCCCGCCCCCTCCCTGTCACTCAGGGAAGGGGACAGACGCTGAGCAATCAGCAGCGCCGAGGGCTGGAGCCTTATTTACATGCTCCAGCCCTCTCACTGCACACTGTCGGACGCCGGATTCCCGCTCTGACTTGGGGCACGCCCACGGCCCGCCCCTCCTCACACGAGCTGGGGAAGACGCCGGCAGCCATTACTGCAGTCCGAGCTCGGACTTTCGGCAACCAGGCAGGACGGTGGCGACCATACACCCGCTTATAGGCGGGCGGTAAGCGGCACACATAGTGCTGACCCCAATATATACTGCAGTGTGTACATGTGTATTTTAACTGCATAGGTCGCTATATGCCCGCTTGGAGAGCGACACATCAGCAGCAGGAAAGCAGGTGTGCTAAGGCACAGGCTTTCTAGGCTGCTTGTATTGCACGTACTGAAGTGTTCATTTGTGTTTATGCTTGTATGCTATACACTGCACTGTACAGTCGCTAGTCTTAGCTATATTCTCCTGGAATGGCTAGACTACAGCAGCAGAAAACCAAGGGTGCTGGGGCACAGGTTTTTTTCTATGCTGCTTGTATTGCATGGGCTGCAGTGTGCATTTGTACTTGTGCTTGTATGCTATACATTGCACTGTATGGTCACTCTTCTGGGCTATATTCCCCTAGATGACTAGTCTACAGCAGCAGAAGAGCAGAGGTGCCAGGGCACAGGCTTCTATGCTGCTTGTATTGCTTGTGCTGCAGTGTTCATTTGTACTTTATGCTTGTATGCTATACATTGCACTGTACGGTCACCAATCTTGGCTATATACTTCTAGATGGCTAGTCGGCAGCGGCAAAAAAGCAACACAGATTTTCAGTGCTGTTTTTACTACATGGGATGCTGTTCATGACACCGTCCCATTGTGTGCATGCTCCCCTGTAGCACTTCGTCTGCCGGGGTCTCTAGCACTTCGTCTGCCGGGGTCTCTACTAGTCGTGGCCAAAGAAACCACCTGTCATCCCTGTCCAAGGACAGGGACGGAGTTGCAGTTTCGACAGATATATTGTCATAAGATAGAGACTTGCAGTCCAGACAGGCCATGGGCAATCTTCCTGACCAACCTCATTTGGAACGGGGGGGTCCCAGGAGGACTCTCTGTATGATAAGGCAGCTCTCCAGGACTTTGATCCTGACATCGCTATCAATCCGGATACACCGGATGGTAACGCCATACGGAATGATCCTATAGCGTCCATCAATGGAAGGTTGGATCTTTCTCCCTCAGCTCCCCCAGTGGAGGAGTCAGCTTCACAGCAGGAGAAGTCCCTTTTCAGTATCTCAAACGGATATTGAGTATTTTTCTGGCCACGCTGACTTCAGAGAAGCAGTCCAGAAACACCACGCTTACCAGATAAGCGTCTTCTCAAAACGTTTTTAAGATACACGTTATCCCTTTTCCCCTGACGTGGTCAAGCGCTGGACCCAGGGTCCAAAGGTGGATTCTCCAATCTCCAGGCTTGCGTCTAGAGCCATAGTTGCACTGGAGATGGGGCTTCACTTAAAGATGCCATTCACAGACAGATGGACTCTGGTTGAAATCTGTCTAGGAGGCTATCGGCGTGTCGGTTGCTCCGGCATTCACAGCCGTATAGGCAACCTAACCTTTTCAGCTGTTCTTGCGCAGCTGGCCTTGAGCACATGTACATCTGTACCGCAGAGGCGTCCGTAACTCCGCAATGTCTGCACTGCGACTTACCCTATTAATGCTGTCCTAAAAGTTCAGTCGAGGTTTCGGTCCTTCCCAAGCTCGGGCAGGTCCCAATTGTCCTCGTGCAAAAGGGCTACAAAACCTCAGACGGGCTCAGATTCCGGCCGGGCTCAATCACGCCCAAGGAAGGCAGCCGGAGGAACCGCTACCAAGGCGGTCTCCTCATGACTCTCAGCTCTCTCTCTCTCTCCGCATCCGCGGTTGATGGCAGACTCCCCCCGCCTTTGGCGACATTTAGCTGCCACAGGTCACAGACCGGTGGGTGACGGACATTGTGCTCACGTGCACAGGACAGTGTTCTGTTCTCGTCCTCCGACTCCATTCTTCAGAACGGCCCCACCTCCCCACCGAGCAGATGCCCTGCTGCAGGCGGTGGACGCTCTAAGAGCAGAAGGAGTGGTGATCCCTGTCCCCCCTCAGGAACGAGGGCGAGGGTTTGTACTCCAATCTCTTTGTGGCTCCAAAAAAAAAGGACGGCTCCTTCCGTCCTGTTCTGGACCTAAAACTGCTCAATAAGCATGCGAACGCCAGGCGGTTCCGGATGGAATCCCTCCGATCCGTCATTACCTCAATGTCTCGAGGAGACTTCCTTGCCTCAACAGACATCAAAGATGCCTATCTCCACGTGCCAATTGCTACGGAGCACCAACGTTTTCTACGTTTTGTGATAGGAGACGACCATCTTCAGTTCGTAGCTCTGCCATTCGGTCTGGCGACAGCCCCACGGGTGTTCACCAAGGTCATGGCAGCAGTGGTAGCAGTCTTGCACTCTCAGGGACACCCGGTGATCCCTTACTTGGACGATCTACTCGTCAAAGCACCCTCCCTCGAGGCATGACAACGCAGCCTGAATGTTACGCTGGAGACTCTCCAGACTTTCGGGTGGATCATCAATTTGGCAAGGTCAAATCGGTCACCGACTCAATCACTAACGTATCTCGGCATGGAGTTCACACTCTATCAGCGATAGTGAAGCTTCCGCTGAACAAGCAGCGTTCACTGCAAACAGAGGTGCAGTCTTTCCTTCAAGGCCAGTCGCACCTCTTAAGGCGCCTCATGCACTTCCTAGGGAAGATGGTGGCAGCCATGGAGGCAGTTCCCTTTGCGCAGTTTCATCTGCGCCAACTGCAAGGGGACATTCTCCGCCAATGGGACGGGCAGTCAACCTCCCTGGACAGGAAAGTCTCCCTTTCCCAGACGGCCAAGGACTCTCTGCAATGGTGGCTTATTCCCACCTCATTGTCACAGTGAAGATCCTTCCTACCCCCATCCTGGGCAGTGGTCACGACAGATACGAGTCTGTCAGGGTGGGGAGCAGTTTGTCTCCGCCACAGGGCTCAGGGGACGTGGACTCAGCAGGAGTCCACCCTTCAGATCAATGTTCTGGAAATCGGGGCAGGGTATCTTACCCTACTAGCTTTCCAGCAGTGGCTAGAAAGAGAGCAGATCCGAATCCAGTCGGACAACTCCACAGCGGTGGCATACATCAACCACCAAGGAGGGACGCGCAGTCGGCAAGCCTTCCAGGAAGTCCGGCGAATCCTCATGTGGGTGGAGGACACAGCATCCACCATATCCGCAGTTCACATCCCGGGCGTAGAAAACTGGGAAGCAGACTTCCTCAGTCGCCAGGGTATGGACGCAGGGGAATGGTCCCTTCACCCGGACGTGTTTCAGGAAATCTGTCGCCGCTGGGGGGTGCCGGACGTCGACCTAATGGCGTCTCGACACAACAACAAGGTCCCGGCATTTATGGCACGATCGCGCGATCACAGAGCTCTGGCGGCAGACGCCTTAGTGCAAGATTGGTCGCAGTTCCGGCTCACATATGTGTTTCCACCTCTGGCACTCTTGCCCAGAGTACTGCGCAAAAAATCAGATCCGATTGCAGCCGCGTCATACTCGTCGCCCCAGACTGGCCGAGGAGATCGTGGTACCCGGATCTGTGGCATCTCACGGTCGGCCGACCGTGGTCACTACCAGGCTGGCCAGACTTACTGTCCCAAGGGCCGTTTTTCCATCGGAATTCTGCGGCCCTGAACCTGACTGTGTGGCCATTGAGTCCTGGATCCTAGCGTCTTCAGGATTATCCCAAGGGGTCGTTGCCACCATGAAACAGGCTAGGAAGTCCACCTCTGCTAAGATCTACCACAGAACGTGGAAGATTTTCTTAACCTGGTGCTCGGCTCAGGGAGTGTCTCCCTGGCCATTTGCATTGCCTACTTTTCTTTCCTTCCTGCAATCGGGGTTAGAAAAGGGCTTGTCGCTCGGCTTCCTTAAGGGGGAAGTCTCGGCACTATCCGTGTTTTTTTCAGAAGCGTCTAGCACGTCTTTCTAAGGTGCGCACGTTCCTACAGGGGGTCTGTCATATCGTACCCCCGTGCAAGCGGCCGTTAGATCCATGGGATCTCAACAGGGTATTAGTTGCTCTCCAGAAGCCGCCTTTCGAGCCTCTGAAGGAAGTTTCCTTTCTCGCCTGTCACAGAAGGTGGCGTTTCTCGTTGCGATCACATCGCTTCGGCGAGTGTCTGAGCTGGCAGCTTTGTCATCCAAGGCTCCTTTCCTGGTGTTCCACCAGGACAAGGTAGTGCTGCGCCCCATTCCGGAGTTTCTCCCTAAGGTCGTATCCTCATTTCATCTTAATCAGGATATATCCTTGCCTTCCTTTTGTCCTCATCCGGTTCACCGGTATGAAAAGGACTTACGTTTGTTAGATCTGGTGAGAGCACTCAGACTCTACATTTCCCGCACGGCGCCCATGCGCCGTTCCGATGCACTTTTTGTCCTTGTCGCTGGTCCGCGCAAGGGGTTGCAGGCTTCTAAAGCCACCCTGGCTCGATGGATCAAAGAACCAATTCTAGAGGCCTACCGTTCTGCGGGGCTTCCGGTTCCTTCAGGGCTAAAAGCCCACTCAACCAGAGCCGTGGGTGCGTCCTGGGCATTACGACACCAGGCTTCGGCTCAACAAGTGTACCAGGCAGCTACCTGGTCCAGTCTGCACACTTTCACCAAGCATTATCAGGTGCATACCTATGCTTCGGCGGATGCCAGCTTAGGTAGAAGAGTCCTGCAGGCGGCAGTGACACCCCCGTAGGGGAGGGCTGTTTTGCAGCCCTAACATGAGGTATTTCTTTACCCACCCAGGGACAGCTTTTGGACGTCCCAATCGTCTGGGTCTCCCAATAGAGCGCTGAAGAAGAAGGGAATTTTGTTACTTACCGTAAATTCCTTTTCTTCTAGCTCTTATTGGGAGACCCAGCACCCGCCCTGTTGTCCTTCGGGATGTTTTTGTTGTTTGCGGGTACACATGTTGTTCATGTTGAACGGTTTTTCAGTTCTCCGATGTTACTCGGAGTTAATTTGTTTAAACCAGTTATTGGCTTTCCTCCTTCTTGCTTTGGCACTAAAACTGGAGAACCCGTGATACCACGGGGGGGTATAGCCAGAAGGGGAGGGGCCTTGCACTTTTTAGTGTAGTGCTTTGTGTGGCCTCCGGAGGCAGTAGCTATACCCCAATCGTCTGGGTCTCCCAATAAGAGCTAGAAGAAAAGGAATTTACGGTAAGTAACAAAATTCCCTTCTTTGGCTATATACCCTCCTGTATTGCTCAGAGGAGACAACAGCATGTCGTCCACAAATAGCAAGGGTGCCAAAGCACAGACTTACTATGCTGCCTGTGCAGCATGTACGGCTATACTGCCGGCAGGTTCCACTGACCCTCATTGTGTGCAATGCTCGGCCCCTGTGGCACTTACTCAGCCGGAGCCTCTGCTAAGGGTGGCCCAGGGAGAACCACCTGTTAACACTGTCCAGGTGACAGGGACGGAGTTTGCAGTTTTTACTGAAAGACTTTCTGAGACTATGGCTAAGATATTAGAAGCCTTGCAGTCCAGGCCGGCATCTCAAGCCATGGGCACTGTGGAATCATTGCCCCCTGGTTCCCCTCAGTTGGAACAACAATGTCCTCCCGGGGTGTCTCATAGATCCCAGGGTGAGGTCTCTGACACGGACCGCAGCCCCAGACCGCCTAAGCGAGCTCGCTATGAAATCCCCTCGACATCATCACATTGTTCAGGGTCTCAGCGAGAGGACTCTCTGTATGATGAAGCGGAGGTAGCTGATCAGGATTCTGATCCTGAAGCCGCTCTCAACCTTGATACTCCTGATGGGGACGCCATAGTGAATGATCTTATTGCGTCCATCAATCAAATGTTGGATATTTCTCCCTCAGCTCCTCCAGTGGAGGAGTCAGCTTCTCAGCAGGAGAAATTCCGTTTCAGGTTTCCCAAGCGTACAAAGAGTATGTTTCTGGACCACTCTGACTTCAGAGAGGCAGTCCAGAAACACCGAGCTTGTCCAGATAAGCGTTTTTCCAAGCGCCTTAAGGATACACGTTACCCTTTCCCCCCTGACGTGGTCAAGGGCTGGACTCAGTGTCCCAAGGTGGATCCTCCAATCTCCAGACTGGCGGCTAGATCCATAGTTGCAGTGGAAGATGGAGCTTCACTCAAGGATGCCACTGACAGACAGATGGAGCTCTGGTTGAAATCCATCTATGAAGCTATCGGCGCGTCTTTTGCTCCAGCATTCGCAGCCGTATGGGCACTCCAAGCCATCTCAGCTGGTCAGGCGCAAATTGACGCACTCACACGTACGTCTGCGCCGCAGGTGGCGTCCATAACCTCTCAAACGTCGGCATTTGCGTCCTACGCTATTAATGCTGTCCTGGACTCTGCGAGCCGTACGGCGGTTGCAGCCGTCAATTCGGTGGCAATACGCAGGGCCTTGTGGCTACGGGAATGGAAGGCAGATTCGGCTTCCAAAAAGTGCTTAACTGGATTGCCATTTTCTGGCGACCGCTTGTTTGGTGAGAGATTGGATGAAATCATCAAACAATCCAAGGGAAAGGAAACATCCTTACCCCAGGCCAAACCAAAAACACCCCAACAGAGGAGGGGACAGTCGAGGTTTCGGTCCTTTCGGGGGGCGGGCAGGTCCCAATTCTCCTCGTCCAAAAGGCCTCAGAAGGATCAGAGGAACTCCGACGCATGGCGGTCCAAATCACGCCCTAAAAAGACCGCCGGAGGTGCCGCTACCAAGGCGGCTTCCTCATGACTTACGGCCTCCTCACACCGCATCCTCGGTCGGTGGCAGGCTCTCCCGCTTTTGCGACACCTGGCTGCCACAAGTAAAAGACCGTTGGGTGAGAGACATTTTGTCTCACGGTTACAGAATAGAGTTCAGCTCTCGTCCTCCGACTCGATTCTTCAGAACATCTCCGCCTCCCGAGCGAGCCGAGGCTCTTCTGCAGGCGGTGGGCATTCTGAAGGCAGAAGGAGTGGTGGTCCCGGTTCCTCTTCAGCAACAGGGTCACGGTTTCTACTCCAACCTGTTTGTGGTTCCAAAGAAGGACGGGTCTTTCCGTCCTGTTTTGGATCTAAAACTGCTCAACAAACACGCAATGACCAGGCGGTTCCGGATGGAATCCCTCCGCTCCGTCATCGCCTCAATGTCCCAAGGAGATTTCCTGGCATCAATCGACATCAAAGATGCTTATCTCCACGTACCGATTGCTCCAGAGCATCAGCGCTTCCTGCGCTTCGCCATAGGAGACGAACACCTTCAGTTCGCGGCACTGCCGTTCGGCCTGGCGACAGCCCCAAGGGTTTTCACCAAGGTCATGGCTACAGTAGTTGCGGTCCTCCACTCTCAGGGTCACTCGGTGATACCTTACTTAGACGATCTGCTGGTCAAGGCACCCTCTCAAGAGGCATGCCAACACAGCCTCAACGTTACTCTGGAGACTCTCCAGAGTTTCGGGTGGATCATCAATTTTCCAAAGTCAAATCTGACACCGGTCCAATCGCCGACATATCTTGGCATGGAGTTTCATACTCTTCCAGCGATAGTGAAGCTTCCGCTGGACAAACAGCGTTCACTACAGACAGGGGTGCAATCTCTCCTTCAAGGTCGGTCACACCCCTTGAGGCGCCTCATGCACTTCCTGGGGAAGATGGTGGCAGCAATGGAGGCAGTTCCTTTCGCGCAGTTTCACCTGCGTCCTCTTCAATGGGACATCCTACGCAAATGGGACAGGATGCCGACGTCCCTAGACAGGAATGTCTCCCTCTCTCAGGCAACCAAAGCTTCCCTTCGGTGGTGGCTTCTTCCCACCTCATTATCGAAGGGGAAATCCTTCCTACCCCCATCCTGGGCGGTGGTCACGACGGACGCGAGTCTGTCAGGGTGGGGAGCAGTTTTTCTCCACCACAGGGCTCAGGGTACGTGGACTCAGCAAGAGTCCTCACTTCAGATCAATGTTCTGGAGATCAGGGCAGTGTATCTTGCCCTAAAAGCGTTCCAGCAGTGGCTGGAAGGCAAGCAGATCCGAATTCAGTCGGACAACTCCACAGCGGTGGCTTACATCAACCACCAAGGTGGAACACGCAGTCGGCAAGCCTTCCAAGAAGTCCGGCGGATTTTGATGTGGGTGGAAGCCACGGCCTCCACCATCTCCGCAGTTCACATCCCGGGCGTAGAAAACTGGGAAGCAGACTTTCTCAGTCGCCAGGGCATGGACGCAGGGGAATGGTCCCTTCACCCGGACGTGTTTCAGGAGATCTGTTGCCGCTGGGGGATGCCGGACGTCGACCTAATGGCGTCACGGCACAACAACAAGGTCCCAACATTCATGGCTCGATCTCAAGATCACAGAGCTCTGGCGGCAGACGCCTTAGTTCAGGATTGGTCGCAGTTTCAGCTTCCTTATGTGTTTCCCCCTCTGGCACTGTTGCCCAGAGTGTTACGCAAGATCAGGGCCGACTGCCGCCGCGCCATCCTCGTCGCTCCAGACTGGCCGAGGAGGTCGTGGTACCCGGATCTGTGGCATCTCACGGTCGGCCAACCGTGGGCACTGCCAGACCGACCAGACTTGCTGTCTCAAGGGCCGTTTTTCCATCTGAATTCTGCGGCCCTCAACCTGACTGTGTGGCCATTGAGTCCTGGATCTTAGCGTCTTCAGGATTATCTCAAGAGGTCATTGCCACCATGAGACAGGCTAGGAAACCAACGTCCGCCAAGATCTACCACAGGACGTGGAAAATATTCCTGTCGTGGTGCTCTGCTCAGGGTTTCTCTCCCTGGCCATTTGCCTTGCCCACTTTTCTGTCCTTTCTTCAATCCGGATTGGAAAAGGGTTTGTCGCTAGGCTCCCTTAAGGGACAAGTCTCTGCGCTCTCTGTGTTTTTTCAGAAGCGCCTGGCCAGACTCCCACAGGTACTCACGTTCCTGCAAGGGGTTTGTCACATCGTCCCTCCTTACAAGCGTCCGTTAGAACCCTGGGATCTGAACAGGGTGCTGATGGTTCTTCAGAAACCACCGTTCGAGCCAATGAGGGATATTTCGCTCGCACGCCTTTCGCAGAAAGTGGTTTTTCTAGTAGCAGTCACTTCACTTCGGAGAGTGTCTGAGCTAGCAGCGTTGTCATGCAAAGCTCCTTTCCTGGTGTTTCACCAGGACAAGGTGGTTCTGCGTCCGGTTCCGGAATTCCTCCCTAAGGTGGTATCCCCCTTTCATCTCAATCAGGATATCTCCTTACCTTCTTTTTGCCCTCATCCAGTTCACCAGTGTGAAAAGGATTTGCACTTGTTAGATCTGGTGAGAGCACTCAGACTCTACATTTCTCGTACGGCGCCCCTGCGCCGCTCGGATGCACTCTTTGTCCTTGTCGCTGGCCAGCGTAAAGGGACACAAGCTTCCAAATCAACCCTGGCTCGGTGGATCAAGGAACCAATTCTCGAAGCTTATCGTTCCTCGGGGCTTCCGGTTCCCTCAGGGCTGAAGGCCCATTCTACCAGGGCCGTGGGAGCGTCCTAGGCCTTGCGACACCAGGCTACGGCTCAGCAGGTGTGTCAGGCAGCTACCTGGTCGAGCCTGCACACTTTCACGAAACACTATCAGGTGCATACCTATGCTTCAGCAGATGCCAGCCTAGGTAGGCAAGTCCTTCAGGCGGCGGTTGCCCACCTGTAGGACGGAGCCGTTACGGCTCTATTATGAGGTATTATTTACCCACCCAGGGACTGCTTTTGGACGTCCCAATTGTCTGGGTCTCCCAATGGAGCGCCAAAGAAGGGAATTTTGTTTACTTACCGTAAATTCCTTTTCTTCTAGCTCCAATTGGGAGACCCAGCACCCGCCCCTGTTTTTGTGTACACATGTTGTTCACGTTGAATGGTTTCAGTTCTCTGATATTCCTTCGGATTGAATTTACTTTAAACCAGTTTATAATTTTTTCCTCCTTCTTGCTTTTGCACCAAAACTGAGGAGCCCGTGGCAGCACGGGGGGTGTATAGGCTGAAGGGGAGGGGCTTTACACTTTTAGTGTAATACTTTGTGTGGCCTCCGGAGGCATAGCTATACACCCCAATTGTCTGGGTCTCCCAATTGGAGCTAGATGAAAAGGAATTTACGGTAAGTAAACAAAATTCCCTTCTTTTTTTTTTGTTTTTCACCAAGACTAGGTAGTTCTCCGTCCGACCCCGGACTTTCTTCCTAAGGTGGTCTCTCCCTTCCACCTTAACCAGGATATTTCCTTGCCTTCCTTCTGTCCGGCCCCTGTTCATCGCTTTGAGAAAGCGCTGCATACTCTAGATCTGGTGCGGGCGCTCTGGATCTATGTGTCTCGCACCGCTGCTCTTAGGCGGTGCACCTCTCTTTTTGTGCTAACCACAGGTCGGCGTAAGGGCCTCTCTGCTTCTAAGCCGACCTTAGCCCGTTGGATCAGATCGACCATTTTGGATGCCTACCAGAGTACTCAGGTGCCTCCCCCGCCGGGGATCAAGGCACACTCGACCAGAGCTGTCGGTGCCTCTTGGGCTTTTAGGCACCAGGCTACGGCTCAACAAGTCTGTCAGGCTGCCACTTGGACTAGCCTGCATACCTTTTCAAAGCACTACCAAGTGCATGCTCATGCTTCGGCAGATGCGAGCTTGGGCAGACTCATCCTTCAGGCGGCTGTCGCCCATTTGTGAAGTTAGGTTCTGCCTACTTCTTAGTTTTTTCTGTTTATTCCCACCCAGGGACTGCTTTGGAATGTCCCATGGTCTGGGTCTCCCAAAGGAACGATAAAGAAAAAGAGAATTTTGTTACCGTAAATTCTTTTTCTTATAGTTCCGTATTGGGAGACCCAGCACCCTCCCTGTTGCCTGTTGGCAATTTTCTTGTTTTGTGTGTTATCACCGGTTGTTGTCGTGGACAGAGTCTCCGGTTGTTCCGGTTCTTACTCGGTTCTACTTGTGGGTGGCTATTCTCCTTCAGCTTTTGCACTAAACTGGCTAGGACTGGCTACCAGGGGGTGTATAAGCTCAGAGGGAGGAGCTACACTTTTTAGTGTAGTACTTTGTGTGTCCTCCGGAGGCAGAAGCTAAACACCCATGGTCTGGGTCTCCCAATACGGAACTATAAGAAAAAGAATTTACGGTAAGTAAACAAAATTCTCTTTTTCGCTACCTAAACACCTCTCCATTGGGAGACCCAGACAATTGGGGTGTATAGCTTCTGCCTCCGGAGGCCACACAAAGTATTACACTTTAAAAGTGTAACCCCTCCCCTCTGCCTATACACCCTCCCGTGCATCACGGGCTCCTCAGTTTTATGCTTTGTGTGGAAGGAGGCACACATCCACTCATGCATTCTCAACTTAGTTATGTCGGTTGGAAGAAAAGAGGGCCCCCACGGGGCCCCCGGCATGTTCCCTTCTCACCCCACTATGTCGGCGGTGTTGTTAAGGTTGAGGTACCCATTGCGGGTACGGAGGCTGGAGCCACATGCCGTCTCCTTCACCATCCCTTATGCGGCTCTGGGAGAAGTGGGATCCAGAGCGGTCATCCATTTGCTGGGACCGTGCTCCATCCGCAGCCCCTGGTGGAACCTGCCGGACCGGAGCCTCTTCAACCTCAGGGACCGGGCCCTGCAACTTAAAGGTACTCTGTGTCCCCATAGGGGACTGTGCAGGGAGCGTACCTTCTTCCCGGAAGCCGCGGTAGTTGTGAAATTGAGGAGGCCGGTGGACTTCCGCGCCGACCGTGCCTGCTTGTCGGGCGCGGCCTCAAATTTAGTCCCCGGCTTCACCGTGGCCTAGTCGCGAAAATCCCGCCCCCGGGCCTGTCTGTCAGGGGTAAGGGCGGGATTACCGACATGATGTCGGATGTGAGGGCTGGAGCATCCTGCATGTCTTCCTCCCCCCTCACTGACCACTGTGGGGACCCCAGATTCCCGCTCTTTGCTGGCGCCACCCTTGGCCCCACTCCTCCCCTGAGAGCTCCGGTGGCCATTTTCTGGCATTCTGCCGGTGGATGCTTCTCAGTGAAGCAGCTCTACAGCTCCGGGGGATCCACGACAGGGAATCTGGAGGACACACTCCGCTCGTTAGCGGTCGGTAAGCCACACCGGTCACCCGGTGCTGGTCCCCCTAGGGTGCCGGAATAGATAGATATATATATAGATAGATAGATAGATACATATATATATACACATATACAATATCTATGTGTGTGTATCTGTTCGGAAAGGCTGTATACCCTTTTCCCATATACCCTCAGTGGTCACTCTCCTAGGAGACAACAGCATGTCGTCCACAAGGAGCAAAGCTACTAAGGCACAGGTTTTTTTCGCGGCCTGTACCTCTTGTGGGGCTATGTTGCCTGCGGGTTCCACCTACCCTCACTGTGATCAATGCTCGACTCCTGCCACGCTTGTTCAGCCGGAGCCTCGGGCACTGGTGGGCCCCTCGGCTCATGTAGATCCCCCTGCTCCCCCTGAGCAGGCTGCAGGGACAGAGTCACCGGTGTTGGCCTCTTTTGCTGAGAAACTCTGTCACTTTCCCAATCCATTGCACTGTCTATGGACAAATGGTCTTCTAAACTCCTTGAGGCATTGCAGTCCAGACCGGACCTTCCACAGGCCCCGGCCCCTGTTAGCTTGTCTCCTCCAGGCCCCTCTCGGTCCGCGCCGCAGCGCGCTCCCAGGTTGGCCCCTAGGTCTCAGGCGGAGGACTCCTGCCCGGACCGCAGTCCCAGACCGGCTAAGCGGTCTCGCTGGGACTCTTCCCCGACTTCCTCACGCTGCTCGGGATCCCAGCTTGAGGACTCTCAGGAAGACGAGGCGGACGTGGGAGCTCAGGGCTCTGACCCTGACTTCGCCCTTAACCTTGATACACCTGAAGGGGACACTTTAGTAAATGATCTTATCTCGTCCATCAACCAGGTGTTAGATCTCTCTCCCCCGCCGCCTCCTACTGTAGAGGAGTCGGCGTCTCAGCAGGAGAAACACCAGTTTCGGTTCCCCAAACGTACATGTAGTGCGTTTTTCGATCACTCTAACTTCAGAGACGCTGTCCAGAAGCCCAGAGCGGTTCCGGACAAGCGCTTTACTAAGCGCCTCACTGACACGCGTTACCCCTTCCCCTCTGAACTTGTTAAGGGTTGGGCTCAATGTCCCAGGTGGATCCTCCAGTCTCTAGATTGGCGGCTAGATCCGTGGTATCGGTTGCAGATGGCTCATCGCTAAAGGATGCCACTGACAGGCAGATAGAGCTCCTGGTGAAGTCCATCTATGAGGCCACGGGCGCGTCTTTTGCCCCGGCCTTTGCAGCCGTGTGGGCACTCCAAGCTATCTCAGCTTGTCTGGCTGAGATTAATGCTGTCACACGTAATTCTGCTCCGCAAGTTGCGTCTTTGACTTCTCAAGCGTCAGCTTTTTCTTCCTACGCCATGAACGCAGTCCTAGACTCTGCTAGCCGTACAGCTGTGGCATCCGCTAACTCTGTGGCAGTCCGCAGGGCTATGTGGCTGCGCGAATGGAAGGCAGACTCGGCCTCCAAGAGGTTCTTAACCGGTTTGCCGTTTTCTGGCGACCGCTTGTTTGGCGAACGATTGGATGAGATTATTAAGGAATCCAAGGGAAAGGACTCCTCCTTACCCCAGTCCAAACCTAAGAGACCTCAGCAACGGAAAATACAATCGAGGTTTCGGTCCTTTCGTCCCTCCGCCAAGCCCCAATCCTCTTCGTCCAGCAGGCCGGAGAAAGGCCAGAGGAACTCCTATGCGTGGCGGTCCAAGTCACGCCCCCAAAAGGCCGCAGGAGGCACTGCCTCCAAGGCGGCCTCCTCATGACTCTCGGCATCCCCTAACCGCATCCTCGGTCGGTGGCAGGCTCTCCCACTTTGGCGACGCCTGTTGGCCACATGTTCAAGACCGATGGGTGAGAGACATTCTGTCTCACGGTTACAGGATAGAGTTCAGCTCTCGTCCTGCGGCTCGTTTCTTCAGAACCTCTCCGCCCCCCGCTCAGGCCGACACACTTTTTCAGGCAGTGGACGCTCTGAAGACACAAGGAGTTGTGATCCCCGTTCCCCTTCAGGAACGTGGTCGCGGCTTTTACTCCAACTTGTTCGTGGTGCCAAAAAAGGACGGATCATTCCGTCCCGTTTTGGACCTCAAGCTACTCAACAGACATGTGAGCACCAGACTGTTTCGGATGGAATCTCTCCGCTCGGTCATCGCCTCGATGTCACAAGGAGACTTCCTAGCATCGATCGACATCAAGGATGCTTATCTCCACGTGCCGATCGCACCCGAACATCAACGCTTCTTGCGTTTCGCCATCGGGGACGAACACCTTCAGTTCGTGGCATTGCCTTTCGGCCTGGCGACAGCCCCACGGGTGTTCACCAAAGTCATGGCATCCGTTGTGGCGGTCCTACACTCTCAGGGCCACTCGGTGATTCCCTACTTAGACGGTCTCCTAGTCAGGGCCCCTTCTCGGGTGGCGTGTCAACACAGCCTTACCGTCGCTCTGGCGACTCTCCAGCAGTTCGGGTGGATCATCAACTTCCCGAAATCCAAGTTGACACCGACCCAATCACTGACTTACCTCGGGATGGAGTTTCATACACAGTCAGCGGTAGTCAAGCTACCGCGGGACAAACAGCTTTCTCTGCAGGCAGGGGTGCAATCTCTTCTTCGGGGTCAGTCACACCCCTTAAGGCGCCTCATGCACTTCCTGGGGAAGATGGTGGCAGCGATGGAGGCAGTGCCGTTCGCGCAATTCCATCTGCGGCCACTCCAATGGGACATTCTCTGCAATTGGGACAGGAGGTCGGCTTCCCTCGACAGGAACGTCTCTTTCCCTTGCAACCAAGACGTCACTTCAGTGGTGGCTCCTTCCCAATTCTCTATTGCAGGGAAAATCCTTCCTACCCCCAACCTGGGCTGTGGTCACCACGGACGCGAGCCTGTCAGGGTGGGGAGCGGTTTTTCTCCACCACAGGGCTCAGGGAACCTGGACTCCGATAGTCATCCCTTCAGATCAATGTTCTGGAGATAAGGGCAGTGTATCTAGCCCTATTGGCTTTCCATCGGTGGCTGGAGGGCAGGCAGATCCGTATCCAGTCGGACAACGCCACTGCCGTCGCATACATCAACCACCAAGGCGGCACTCGCAGTCGTCAAGCCTTCCAGGAAGTCCGGCGGATTCTGCAGTGGGTGGAAGCCACAGCCTCCACCATCTCCGCAGTTCACATCCCGGGCGTAGAAAACTGGGAAGCAGATTTTCTCAGTCATCAGGGCATGGATGCCTGGGAATGGTCTCTGCACCCAGAAGTGTTTTGAGAGATCTGTCGCCGCTGGGGAACGCCGGACGTCGATCTCATGACGTCACGACACAACAACAAGGTCCCGGCATTCATGGCACGGTCTCAGTATCAGAGCTCTGGCGGCGGACGCGTTAGTTCAGGATTGGTCGCAGTTTCGACTGCCTTATGTGTTTCCTCCTCTGGCGATGCTGCCCAGAGTGTTACGCAAGATCAGGTCCGACTGCCATCGCGCCATTCTCGTCGCTCCAGACTGGCCGAGGCGGTCGTGGTACCCGGATCTGTGGCATCTCACGGTGGGTCAACCATGGGCGCTTCCAGACCGCCCAGACTTGCTGTCACAAGGCCCGTTTTTCCATCTGAATTCTGTGGCCCTCAACCTGACTGTGTGGCCATTGAGTCCTGGCTCCTAGCGTCTTCAGGGTTATCTCAGGATGTCATTGCCACCATGAGACAGGCCAGGAAGCCAACGTCCGCCAAGATCTATTACAGGTCTTGGCAAATCTTCTTATCCTGGTGCTCTGATAACTGTTTCCCTCCATGGCCGTTTGCCTTACCCACTTTTCTTTCATTCCTTCAGTCCGGAATGGACAAGGGTTTGTCACTCGGCTCTCTCAAGGGCCAAGTATCGGCGCTCTCAGTATTTTTTCAAAAGCGCCTAGCCAGGTTTCCGCAGGTCCGCACGTTCCTGCAGGGAGTTTGCCACATAGTCCCACCTTACAAGCGTCCGCTGGAACCCTGGGATCTTAACAGGGTGCTAACGGCTCTTCAGAAACCACCTTTCGAGCCGCTGCGGGATGTCTCTTTATCACGTCTTTCGCAGAAGGTGGCCTTTCTAGTGGCAGTCACATCACTCCGGAGAGTGTCTGAGCTAGCAGCGCTGTCATGCAAAGCCCCCTTCCTGGTGTTTCACCAGGATAAGGTGGTTCTGCGTCCGGTCCCGGATTTTCTCCCTAAGGTGGTATCTCCTTTTCATCTCAATCAGGATATCTCCTTGCCTTTATTTTGCCCTAATCCAATTCACCAATGTGAAAAGGATTTGCACTCTTTGGATCTGGTGAGAGCACTCCGACTCTACGTGTCGCGCACGGCGCCCCTGCGTCGTTCAGATGCGCTCTTTGTCCTTGTCGCTGGCCAGCGTAAGGGTTCGCAGGCTTCCAAGTCAACCTTGGCTCGGTGGATCAAGGAACCGATTCTTGAAGCCTACCGTTCTTCTGGGCTTCCGCTTCCTTCAGGGCTGAAAGCCCATTCTACCAGAGCCGTGGGTGCGTCCTGGGCATTGCGGCAGCGGGCTACGGCTCAGCAGGTGTCAGGCAGCTACGTGGTCTAGTCTGCACACTTTCACGAAGCACTATCAAGTGCATAGCTATGCTTCGGCAGACACCAGTCTAGGTAGGCGAGTCCTTCAGGCGGCGGTTGCCCACCTGTAAGAGGGGGCCGTTTCGGCTCTTTCTATTGAGGTATTCTTTTACCCACCCAGGGACTGCTCTTGGACGTCCCAATTGTCTGGGTCTCCCAATGGAGCGACAAAGAAGGGAATTTTGTTTACTTACCGTAAATTCCTTTTCTTTGTCGCTCCATTGGGAGACCCAGACAATTGGGTGTATAGCTTCTGCCTCCGGAGGCCACACAAAGTATTACACTTTAAAAAGTGTAACCCCTCCCCTCTGCCTATACACCCTCCCGTGCATCACGGGCTCCTCAGTTTTATGCTTTGTGTGGAAGGAGGCACACATCCACTCATGCTTTCTCATTTTAGTTAATCGGTTGGAAGAAAAGAGGGCCCTCACGGGGCCCCCGGCATGTTCCCTTCTCACCCCACTACGTCGGCGGTGTTGTTAAGGTTGAAGTACTCATTGCGGGTACAAAGGCCGGAGCCTCATGCCGTCTCCTTCACCATCCCTTAGCGGCTCTGGGAGAAGTGGGATCCTGACCGGTCATCCATTTACTGGGACCGTGCTCCCTCCGCAGCCCCTGTGGGAATCTGCCGGACAGGAGTCTGTTCATCCTCAGGGACCGGGCCCTGCATCTCTAAGGTACTCTGTGTCCCCATGGGGACTGTGCAGGGAGCGCCTTCTTCCCGGACGCTGCAGCAGCTGCTGATTTGAGAAGACCGGCGGACTTCCGCGCCGACCGCGCCTGCTTGTCGGCCGCGGTCTTAAATTTAGTCCCCGGCTTCATCGCGGCCTAGTAGCAAAAATCCCGCCCCCGGGCCTGCCTGTCAGGGGTAAGGGCGGGACTGCCGACCTGACGTCGGATGTGAGGGCCGGAGCATCCTGTATGTTTCCTCCCCCCTCACTGATCACTGTGGGGACCCCAGATTCCCACACTTTCCTAGCGCCGCCCACGGCTCCACTCCTCCCCTGAGAGCTCCGGCAGCCATTTTTTGGCATTCTGCCGGTGGAGGATTATCAGGGAAGAGCTCTGCAGCTCTGGGAGACCTAAGGCAGGGAATCTGGAGGACACACACTCCGCTTTTTAGCGGTCGGTAAGCCACACCGGTCACCCGGTGCTGGTCCCCCTAGGGTGCCGAAATAGATACGTATTTATATATATATATATTTCTGTTCGGTCGGGCTGTATACCCTTTCCCATATACCCTCAGTGATCACTCTCCTAGGAGACAACAGCATGTCGTCCACAAGGAGCAAAGGTGCTAAGGCACAGGGTTTTTTTGCGGCCTGTACCTCTTGTGGGGCTATGTTACCTGCGGGTTCCACCTACCCTCACTGTGAGCAATGCTCGACCCCTGTTTCGCTTGCTCAGCCGGAGCCTCGGTCACTAGTGGGCCCCTCGGCTCATGTAGACCCCCCTGCTCCCCCTGTCCAGGCGGCAGGGACAGAGTTTGCCTCTTTTGCTGAGAAACTCTCTGAGTCACTTTCACAATCCATGGCTCAGTCTATGGACAAATAGTCTGCCAAGCTGCTTGAAGCTTTGCAGTCCAGACCGGTCCTTACACAGGTCCCGGCCCCTGTTGGATCGTCGCCTCCAGGCCCCTCTCGGTCCGCGCCGCAGCGCGCTCCCAGGTTGGGCCCTAGGTCTCACGTGGAGGACTCCTGCCCGGACCACAGTCCTAGACAGGCTAAGCGGGCGTGCTGGGAATCTTCCCCGACTTCTTCACGCTGCTCGGGTTCCCAGCTTGAGGACTCGCTGGAGGACGAGGCGGACGTCGCAGCTCAGGGCTCTGACCCTGACGTCGCCCTCAACCTTGATACACCTGAAGGGGACGCCTTAAGATCATTTACTATCTCGTCCATCAACCAGGTGTTAGATCTCTCTCCCCCGCCGCCTCCTGTAGAGGAGTCGGCTTCTCAGCAGGAGAAACACCAGTTTCGGTTCCCCAAACGTACACGGAGTGCGTTTTTCGATCACTCTAACTTCAGAGATGCTGTCCAGAAGCCCAGAGCGGTTCCGGACAAGCGCTTTACTAAGCGCCTCACTGACACGCGTTATCCCTTCCCCTCTGACGTAGTTAAGGGTTGGGCTCAATGTCCCAAGGTGGATCCTCCAGTCTCTAGGCTGGCGGCTAGATCTGTGGTATCGGTTGCAGATGGCTCATCGCTAAAAGATGCCACTGACAGGCAGATAGAGCTCCTGGTGAAATCCATCTATGAAGCCACGGGCGCGTCTTTTGCCTCGGCCTTTGCAGCCGTGTGGACACTCCAAGCTATCTCAGCTTGTCTGGCTGAGATTAATGCGGTCACACGTAATTCTGCTCCGCAGGTTGCGTCTTTGACTTCTCAAGCGTCAGCTTTTTCTTCCTACGCCATGAACGCAGTCCTAGACTCTGCTAGCCGTACAGCGGTGGCATCCGCTAATTCTGTGGCAGTCCGCAGGGCCATGTGGCTGCGCGAATGGAAGGCAGACTCGGCCTCCAAGAGGTTCTTAACCGGTTTGCCGTTTTCTGGCGACCGCTTGTTTGGCGAACGATTGGATGAGATTATTAAGGAATCCAAGGGAAAGGACTCCTCCTTACCCCAGTCCAAACCTAAGAGACCTCAGCAACGAAAAATACAATCAAGGTTTCGGTCCTTTTGTCCCTCCGCCAAGCCCCAATCCTCTTCGTCCAGCAGGCCGGAGAAAGGCCAGAGGAACTCCTATGCTTGGCGGTCCAAGTCACACCCCCAAAAGGCCGCAGGAGGCACTGCCTCCAAGGCGGCCTCCTCATGACTCTCGGCATCCCAGAGCCGCATCCTCGGTCGGTGGCAGGCTCTCCCACTTTTGCGACGCCTGGTGGCCACATGTTCAAGACCGATGGGTGAGAGACATTCTGTCTCACGGTTACAGGATAGAGTTCAGCTCTCGTCCTCCGACTCGTTTCTTCAGAACCTCTCCGCCCCCCGCTCGGGCCGACGCACTTTTTCAGACAGTGGACGCTCTGAAGACAGAAGGAGTTGTGATCCCCGTTCCCCCTCAGGAACGTGGTTGCGGCTTTTACTCCAACTTGTTCGTGGTGCCAAAGAAGGACGGATCATTCCGTCCCGTTCTGGACCTCAAACTACTCAACAGACATGTGAGCACCAGACGGTTTCGGATGGAATCTCTCCGCTCGGTCATCGCCTCGATGTCACAAGGAGACTTCCTAGCATCGATCGACATCCCCTTGAGGCGCCTCATGCACTTCCTGGGGAAGATGGTGGCAGCGATGGAGGCAGTGCCGTTCGCGCAATTCCATCTGCGGCCACTCCAATGGGACATTCTCCACAAATGGGACAGGAGGTCGACTTCCCTCGACAGGAACGTCTCTTTCACTTGCAACCAAGACGTCTCTTCAGTGGTGGCTCCTTCCCAATTCTCTATCGCAAGGAAAATCCTTACAAGCGTCCGCTGGAACCCTGGGACCTTAACAGGGTGCTAACGGCTCTTCAGAAACCACCTTTCGAGCCGCTGCGGGATGTCTCTTTATCACGTCTTTCGCAGAAGGTGGCATTTCTAGTGGCAGTTACATCACTCCGAAGAGTGTCGGAGCTTGCAGCGCTGTCATGCAAAGCCCCCTTCCTGGTGTTTCACCAGGATAAGGTGGTTCTGCGTCCTGTCCCGGAATTCTCCCTAAGGTGGTATCTCCTTTTCATCAGGCGGCGGTTGCCCACCTGTAAGAGGGGACGTTTCGGCTCTTTTTTATCGAGGTATTCTTTTACCCACCCAGGGACTGCTTTTGGACGTCCCAATTGTCTGGGTCTCCCAATGGAGCGACAAAGAAGAAGGGAATTTTGTTTACTTACCGTAAATTCCTTTTCTTCTAGCTCCTATTGGGAGACCCAGCACCTGCCCCTGTTCCTTTCGGGCTGGTTGTTCTTTTGTGTACACATGTTGTTCATGTTGAATTGTTCTTTTGGTTCATGGTTTTCAGTTCTCCGAACATCCTTCGGATTGAATTTACCCTAGACCAATTTATAAGTTTTCTCCTTCCTGCTTTTGCACCAAAACTGAGGAGCCCGTGGTCCACGGGAGGGTGTATAGGCAGAGGGGAGGGGTTACACTTTTTAAAGTGTAATACTTTGTGTGGCCTCCGGAGGCAGAAGCTATACACCCAGTTGTCTGGGTCTCCCAATAGGAGCTAGAAGAAAAGGAATTTACGGTAAGTAAACAAAATTCCCTTTTTTTTCAGCCTTTTCTGACTAATTAAGACCCTCCCCAAACTTGTGAACAGCACTCATACTTGGTCAACATGGGAAAGACAAAGGAGCATTCCAAGGCCATCA
Source organism: Anomaloglossus baeobatrachus (assembly GCF_048569485.1). NCBI lineage: Eukaryota > Metazoa > Chordata > Amphibia > Anura > Aromobatidae > Anomaloglossus > Anomaloglossus baeobatrachus. Next base: position 50,494,332 of record NC_134363.1, on the reverse strand, counting down.
GAGACAAGATCGTGGAGGGTCACAAGGCTGGCAAGGGGTACAAAACCCTTTCCAAGGAGTTGGGCCTACCTGTCTCCACTGTTGGGAGCATCATCCGGAAGTGGAAGGCTTATGGAACTACTGTTAGCCTTCCACGGCCTGGACAGCCTTTGAAAGTTTCCACCCGTGCCGAGGCCAGGCTTGTCCGAAGAGTCAAAGCTAACCCAAGGACAACAAGGAAGGAGCTCCGGGAAGATCTCATGGCAGTGGGGACATTGGTTTCAGTCAATACCATAAGTAACGTACTCCACCGCAATGGTCTCCGTTCCAGACGAGCCCGTAAGGTACTTTTACTTTCAAAGCGTCATGTCAAGGCTCGTCTACAGTTTGCTCATGATCACTTGGAGGACTCTGAGACAGACTGGTTCAAGGTTCTCTGGTCTGATGAGACCAAGATCGAGATCTTTGGTGCCAACCACACACGTGACGTTTGGAGACTGGATGGCACTGCATACGACCCCAAGAATACCATCCCTACAGTCAAGCATGGTGGTGGCAGCATCATGCTGTGGGGCTGTTTCTCAGCCAAGGGGCCTGGCCATCTGGTCCGCATCCGTGGGAAGATGGATAGCACGGCCTACCTGGAGATTTTGGCCAAGAACCTCCGCTCCTCCATCAAGGATCTTAAGATGGGTCGTCATTTCATCTTCCAACAAGACAACGACCCAAAGCACACAGCCAAGAAAACCAAGGCCTGGTTCAAGAGGGAAAAAATCAAGGTGTTGCAGTGGCCTAGTCAGTCTCCTGACCTTAACCCAATTGAAAACTTGTGGAAGGAGCTCAAGATTAAAGTCCACATGAGACACCCAAAGAACCTAGATAACTTGGAGAAGATCTGCATGGAGGAGAGGGCCAAGATAACTCCAGAGACCTGTGCCGGCCGGATCAGGTCTTATAAAAGACGATTATTAGCTGTAATTGCAAACAAGGGTTATTCCACAAAATACTAAACCTAGGGGTTGAATAATAAATGACCCACACTTTTATGTTGAAAATTTATTAAAATTTAAGTGAGCAACATAACTTGTTGGTTTGTAAGATTTATGCATCTGTTAATAAATCCTGCTCTTGTTTGAAGTTTGCAGGCTCTAACTTATTTGCATCTTATCAAACCTGCTAAATCTGCAGGGGGTTGAAGACTACTTGTAGGCACTGTATATACTGTATATACACACACAATATTGCAGCTGGGTTACACAGGCTTCCTGAAACTGGAAAACCCCTTTTAAGTATTTTTTGTCATTGCTTGTGAACGTATTGAATGTTTTTTTTGTTTTTTTTTGTTTTTTTCCCCAGGGAGGAAACAGAAATCATTGAAGGAGAAGTTGTAGAGGTGCAGATTGACAGACCAGCTACAGGAACAGTGAGTGATCAAAATATATATACATTTTTATATTATGTATCACCTTTTTATAAAGTCTGGAGGGATTGTAATTGGGATTTGGTTGTCTTTGGACTGAGAGTGGATCACCAATGTGTGTGTTGCCTACATTTCGATTCACCCCCTTGTGGAATCGCAAACCTCACCCATGATTATATTAAAGCCCCCATGTGCAGCCTTGAGCATTTATTTTGGCCTTCTCTCCTATCTTGTAGGGTGCCAAAGTTGGTAAATTGACCTTGAAAACAACAGAGATGGAAACCATTTATGACCTGGGCACGAAGATGATTGAATCCCTCACGAAGGAAAAGGTCCAGTCTGGGTAAGAGGAAAATCCATTTATACAATTCTCGGTGTTCGTCGTCGGCTTAACTTATAAACTGCAGCATTAGAGGATAATGGGGTTGTGCGGTCATGCTTGGGGCGGCCATACCATTGCCGCAACCAGTGCAGCCGCACGGGGGCCAAACATATTTCGTGCACGAGTCCTATTGGAAAAAAAAAAATGCCTCAGCCCCTATTTTTTCTATATTGCAACTGCTGAAATGTTGGCAAATATTTTAGCAACTTGTATTTAAGACTTGGCGTTTGTTATCAGTCCCGGACGACAAATTTATCATAAGCCAAAAATGTTGTTAATGCCAACATTTTTTGCAGCTGGAAGTTGCACTAAAGGCCTATGTGCACGCAACGACATCGCTAACGAGATGCCGTTGGGGGTCACAGAATTCGTGACGCACATCCGGCCTCGTTAGCGACGTTGTTGCGTGTGACACGTACGAGCGACCGCTACCCATCAAAATTACCATATCGCTGATCGTTGACACGTCGTTCATTTTCATACTATCGTTGCTTGTGCAGGACGCAGGTTGTTTGTCGTTCCTGAGGCAGCACACATCGCTACGTGTGACACCCCGGGAACGACGAAAAACAGCGTAACTGCGTCCTCCGGCAACGAGGTGGGCGTGACTTTCCTTCGGCTGCTTTCCGCCCCTCCGGTTCTATTGGCCGCCTGCCTTGTGACGCCGCACGAACCGCCCCCCTTACAAAAGAGGCAGTTCGCCGGCCACAGCGATGTCTCTAGGCAGTTAAGTATCTCTGACGGGGACTAACGATATTGTGCGCCACGGGCAGCGATTTGCCCATGACATACAAACGACGGGGTCGGGTGCGATCGGCAGTGGCATCGCTAGCGATGTCACTGTGTGTAACTGGGCCATTAGTTTATTAATAATCTTACACCTAATGAATTTAGCGCATCTTACTCTGAAATGCCAGTTTTGATTAATCCGGACCTTTAATATATTGTTTTATTTTATATGCAGTCTGCAGTCATAAGTAAAATCATACATATACATGTATTTCTTCAGCGCTCTATTGGGAGACCCAGACGATTGGGGTATAGCTACTGCCCTCCGGAGGCCACACAAAGCACTACACTAAAAAGTGCAAGGCCCCTCCCCTTCTGGCTATACCCCCCCGTGGTATCACGGGTACTCCAGTTTTCAAGCTTTGTGCGAAGGAGGTCAGACATTCCATGCATAGCTCCACAGATTTTAGTCAGCAGTAGCTGCTGACTATTTCGGATGGAAGAAAAGAGGGCCCATATAGGGTTCCCAGCATGCTCCCTTCTCACCCGTAGATGGTGTTGTAAGGTTGAGGTACCTATTGCTGGTACAGGGGCTGGAGCCCCACATGCTGTTTTCCTTCCACATCCCCTTGTAGGGCTCTGTGGAAGTGGGATCCTGCCGGCCTCAAAGCTCTGACGCCGGGCTCCATCCACAGACCCATAGCACCTGGTGGATGCCGAGCAGGAGTACCATCAGGGACAAGGCCCTGCATCATACAGGTACTCTGTGTCCCCGGCAGGCACAGACACACTCCGGGCTGGCTGGGTGTTGTAGTGCGCCGGGGACCGTAACGCTAGAGCTAGTGTTCCTACAGTTTAACTGGGGGATTTTTTTCTGTGTTGTGGGAACGCAGCGCCGACCCCCGCTGGACCGGCGGCGCTGCTGTGACTTTTAGTTCGCCGGGGACACGCCGACCGCGCTTTTACGGCGGTGGCGTTTATAAATCTAGTCCCCGGCTTTTGCGGCCTAGGACGCCGGCAGCTCCGATTCGTTCCCGCCCCCACCCTGTCAATCAGGGTAGGGGAGAGACGCTGTTTCACGGCAGCGACGAGGGCTGGAGCCTGATTTACATGCTCCAGCCCTCTCACTAGGCACAGAGGGAAGCAGGCTTCCCGCTCTTAGTCAGGAACGCCCAGGGCCCGCCCCCCCTCCTCTCTCAGGACGCCGGCAGCCATTACATGCATGTCTGGCTGGAGGAAGGACGCAAGGCTCTGGGAGACCTGGACTAGGGGGCTTTGGAGATCACACACCCGCTCTTAAGCGGGCGGTAAGCGGCTTTTCAGCTGGCCCCTCTAGTGCCTCAGTGTGTATTAGTGTACTGTGTCACTGGACATATATATATTTCCTTATTGCTTGCACTGTGAGGTCGCTTCCTGGCTGTATACCCAGATCGCTCTGAGGAGGCAGCAACATGTCATCCACAAAACGCAAGGCTGCCAAGGCTAGGGCTGTGTACACTGCGTGTGCTGCATGTGGGGCTGCTCTACCAGCAGGCTCCAAGGACCCCCATTGTGTGCAATGCTCAGATCCGGTGCTGCTTCGCCAGCCGGAGTCAGGAGAGATAGTGACCCAGGCTGAGACGCCTGTAAGTCCTGCCCCGGTGTCAGGGACAGACTTTGCAGTTTTTGCTGATAATATGTCTGTGACTATGGCAAAAATCCTTGAAACTTTGCAATCCATGCCTGGGGCTCAGTCTATGGACACGGCGAGGTCTCTGTCCTCTAATCCCCCTCAGTTGGATTTAATCCAGACTGCAAGGGGGTCCCCGGCTTCACAGGCTGAGTATTATGACTCAGATGATAGCCTCAGCCACCCTAAGCGGGCTCGCTGGGAAAGACCCTCAACGTCATCACACTGCTCAGGGTCTCAGCGCAATCAGTCGCTCTGTGATGCGTCTGATGAGAGTGATCAGGAGTCTTATCCTGGAACCCCTCTCAATCTGGATACCCCGGATGGGGACGCCATGGTAAACGAGCTTATCTCAGCCATCAATAGACTGTTGGATATTTCTCCCCCAGCCCCTTCTGCAGAGGAGGCAGCTGCAGAGCAGGAGAAGTTTCGTTTTCTCTATCCCAAGCGTAAATTAAGTGCTTTCTTGGATCACTCTGACTTCAGAGAGTCAATCCAGAAACACGACGCTCATCCAGAAAGGCGTTTCTCTAAACGTTCTAAGGATACACGTTTTCCTTTCCCCCCTGATGTGGTCAAGCGCTGGACCCAGTGTCCAAAAGTTGACCCCCCGATTTCCAAACTTGCAGCTAGATCCATAGTTGCAGTGGAGGATGGCGCTTCACTTAAGGATGCCAATGACAGACAGATGGACCTCTGGTTAAAATCTGTCTATGAAGCTATCGGCGCATCGTTTGCTCCAGCATTCGCAGCCGTATGGGCACTCCAAGCTATTTCAGCAGGGTTAGCAAAAGTGGATGCTATCTTACATCCAGCGGTGCCGCAAGTGGCGTCCCTTACCTCGCAGATGTCCGCGTTTGCATCTTACGCTATCAATGCGGTCCTAGAATCTACCAGCCGCACCTCAATGGCGTCCGCCAATTCGGTAGTTTTGCGCAGAGCCTTGTGGTTAAAGGACTGGAAAGCAGATGCTGGTTCCAAAAAATGTTTAACCAGCCTGCCTTTATCTAGAGATAGACTGTTTGGCGAGCCATTGGCTGACATCATTAAACAGTCCAAGGGTAAAGACTCTTCTTTGCCCCAGCCCAGATCAAGCAAACCTCAGCAGAAAAAATGGCAGCAGAGGTTTCAGTCCTTTCGAGGTTCGGGCAAGACACAATTCTCCTCGTCCAAAGGGACTCAGAGGACGCAAAGAAGCTCAGATTCCTGGCGGGCTCACGCGCGCCCCAAGAAAGCAAATGGAGGAACCGCTTCCAAAGCGGCTACCTCATGACTTCCAGCTCCCCCCCTCCGCATCTCCGGTCGGGGGCAGGCTCTCCCGCTTTTCCGTTATTTGGATGTCACAGGTCAAAGACCGGTGGGTGACAGACATTTTGTCTCGCGGGTACAGAATCGAGTTCAGTTCTCGTCCTCCAGCTCGGTTCTTCAGAACCTCCCCACATCCAGACCGAGCAGATGCCCTGCTGCAGGCGGTGGACTCCCTAAGAGCGGAAGGAGTAGTGGTTCCTGTACCGCCTCAGGAACAAGGGAGAGGGTTTTACTCCAATCTCTTTGTGGTTCCAAAAAAGGACGGCTCGTTCCGTCCTGTTCTGGATCTAAAGCTGCTCAACAAACATGTGCACGCCAGGCGGTTCCGGATGGAAACCCTCCGCTCTGTCGTGGCCTCAATGTCTCAAGGAGACTTCCTTGCCTCAATAGACATCAAAGATGCTTATCTCCACGTGCCAATTGCTACAGAACATCAACGTTTTCTACGTTTTGTGATAGGAAACGAACATCTTCAGTTCGTAGCTCTGCCATTCGGTCTGGCGACAGCCCCACGGGTTTTCACCAAGGTCATGGCGGCAGTGGTAGCGGTCTTGCACTCTCAGGGACACTCGGTGATCCCTTACCTAGACGATCTACTTGTCAAGGCACCCTCTCAAGAGGCATGCCAACTCAGTCTACATGCTACACTGGAGACTCTACAGACGTTCGGATGGATCATCAACTTTCCAAAGTCGAATCTGTCTCCGACACAGTCACTAACGTATCTTGGCATGGAGTTCCATACTCGAGCAGCGAGAGTGAAGCTTCCGCTGAACAAGCAGCGGTCACTACAGACAGGGGTGCAATCCCTCCTTCAGGGCCAGTCGCACCCCTTACGGCGCCTCATGCACTTCCTCGGGAAGATGGTGGCAGCCATGGAAGCAGTTCCCTTTGCGCAGTTTCATCTGCGTCCACTTCAATGGGACATTCTCCGCCAATGGGACGGGAAGTCAACGTCCCTGGACAGGAAAGTCTCTCTTTCCCAGACGGCCAAGGACTCTCTACAATGGTGGCTCCTTCCCACCTCATTGTCTCAGGGAAGATCCTTCCTGCCCCCATCCTGGGCAGTGGTCACGACAGATGCGAGTCTGTCAGGGTGGGGAGCAGTGTTTCTCCACCACAGGGCTCAGGGGACGTGGACTCCGCAGGAGTCCACCCTTCAGATCAATGTTCTGGAAATCAGAGCAGTGTATCTTGCCCTACTAGCCTTCCAGCAGTGGCTGGAAGGAAGGCAGATCCGAATTCAGTCGGACAACTCCACAGCGGTGGCATACATCAACCACCAAGGGGGGACACGCAGTCGGCAAGCCTTCCAGGAAGTCCGGCGGATTCTGATGTGGGTGGAAGCCACGGCCTCCACCATATCCGCAGTTCACATCCCCGGCGTAGAAAACTGGGAAGCAGACTTCCTCAGTCGCCAGGGCATGGACGCAGGGGAATGGTCCCTTCACCCGGACGTGTTTCAGGAAATCTGTCGCCGATGGGGAGTGCCGGACGTCGACCTAATGGCGTCCCGGCACAACAACAAGGTCCCGGCATTCATGGCGAGGTCGCGCGATCAAAGAGCTCTGGCGGCAGACGCATTGGTTCAAGATTGGTCGCAGTTCCGGCTCCCATACGTCTTTCCACCTCTGGCACTCTTGCCCAGAGTGTTACGCAAGATCAGATCCGATTGCAGCCGCGTCATACTCGTCGCCCCAGACTGGCCGAGGAGATCGTGGTATCCGGATCTGTGGCATCTCACGGTCGGTCGACCGTGGTCACTGCCAGACCGACCAGACTTACTGTCCCAAGGGCCGTTTTTCCATCAGAATTCTGCGGCCCTGAACCTGACTGTGTGGCCATTGAGTCCTGGATCCTAGCGTCTGCAGGATTATCTCAAGGAGTCGTTGCCACAATGAGACAAGCTAGGAAGTCAACGTCTGCTAAGATCTACCACAGAACGTGGAAGATTTTCTTATCTTGGTGCTCTGCACAGAGAGTATCCCCTTGGCCATTTGCATTGCCCACCTTTCTTTCCTTCCTGCAATCGGGGTTGGAAAAGGGCTTGTCGCTCGGCTCCCTTAAAGGGCAAGTCTCGGCACTGTCGGTGTTTTTTCAGAAGCGTCTAGCACGTCTTCCTAAGGTGCGCACGTTCCTACAGGGGGTCTGTCATATTGTGCCCCCGTACAAGCGGCCGTTAGATCCATGGGATCTGAACAGAGTACTTGTTGCTCTGCAAAAGCCGCCCTTCGAGCCTCTAAAGGACGTTTCCTTTTCTCGCCTGTCACAGAAAGTGGCGTTTCTTGTCGCGATCACATCGCTTCGGCGAGTGTCTGAGCTGGCAGCTTTGTCATCCAAGGCTCCTTTCCTGGTGTTCCACCAGGACAAGGTAGTGCTGCGCCCCATTCCGGAGTTTCTCCCTAAGGTCGTATCCTCGTTTCATCTTAATCAGGATATATCCTTGCCTTCCTTTTACCCTCATCCGGTTCACCGGTATGAAAAGGACTTACGTTTGCTAGATCTGGTGAGAGCACTCAGAATCTACATTTCCCGAACGGCGCCCATGCGCCGTTCCGATGCTCTTTTTGTCCTTGTCGCTGGTCCGCGCAAGGGATTGCAGGCTTCTAAAGCCACCCTGGCTCGATGGATCAAAGAACCAATTCTAGAGGCCTACCGCTCTGCGGGGCTTCCGGTTCCTTCAGGGCTAAAAGCCCACTCAACCAGAGCCGTGGGTGCGTCCTGGGCATTACGACACCAGGCTTCGGCTCAACAGGTGTGCCAGGCAGCAACCTGGTCCAGTCTGCACACTTTCACCAAGCATTATCAGGTGCATACCTATGCTTCGGCGGATGCCAGCTTAGGTAGAAGAGTCCTGCAGGCGGCAGTGACATCCCCGTAGGGGAGGGCTGTTTTTTTGCAGCTCTAACATGAGGTATTTCTTTACCCACCCAGGGACAGCTTTTGGACGTCCCAATCGTCTGGGTCTCCCAATAGAGCGCTGAAGAAGAAGGGAATTTTGTTACTTACCGTAAATTCCTTTTCTTCTAGCTCTTATTGGGAGACCCAGCACCCGCCCTGTTGTCCTTCGGGATTTTTTTGTTGTTTGCGGGTACACATGTTGTTCATGTTGAACGGTTTTTTCGGTTCTCCGATGTTTCTCGGAGTTAATTTGTTTAAACCAGTTATTGGCTTCCTCCTTCTTGCTTTGGCACTAAAACTGGAGTACCCGTGATACCACGGGGGGGTATAGCCAGAAGGGGAGGGGCCTTGCACTTTTTAGTGTAGTGCTTTGTGTGGCCTCCGGAGGGCAGTAGCTATACCCCAATCGTCTGGGTCTCCCAATAAGAGCTAGAAGAAAAGGAATTTACGGTAAGTAACAAAATTCCCTTCTTCTCTCTGTTTCCTGTTTAGGGATGTTATAACCATTGATAAAGCCACAGGCAAGATTACAAAATTAGGCCGTGCCTTCACAAGAGCAAGGGACTACGATGCCATGGGATCTCAGGTACAGCCTCTCAGTGGTCAAATTATTTTGTCTTCCATAGAAAACCTCGAACTATAAAATTTGTCTGCCTTGGGCAACCTTTGTTGTGTTTCCTTTAAAGGGATTTGCATATTTTCTTGAATGTTGGCTCCAATCTGTGTGAAATACTTGAAATAACTAGCTCAGGGGTTACTCACCCCAATCCCCCCCCCCCCCCCCCTCTCCCCCTGTCCTCGGGGTTTGGTGCCTCCGCACTGGATCCCGGTGTTTCGGCTGCAGCGGTTATCTCAAGTCGACAGCACTGATCACCGCTCTAGCTTTGCACTGAGCTCAGCAGCACGTGCCGTCAACAGTGCCACAGCTGCTGAGCTCCATTTTGCCCAGGGCGGTGATCAGCGCTGCACCCAGAGCAGTGACAGGAAGTCAGCGCAGCAAGTGTTTCAGTTCTGTAGCCGCAGCAGCGGTAAAATGAAGCATTACACAGTCACCATTGACAGGAAACCGCTGCCTATGTATCGCACATGATGCATCCTTCAGAGAAAGAAGCTGCATGTCGCTACTATAGCCACACTGGCTAATTGATCTGAAGTGGGCACCTTCCTCTTGTATCAGGTGCCTTAGGGTACATGCCACGATCAGTGTTAACAGCCTTTTGGATGCAGCATGCTTCAGGTGCATCCAAAATGCTGCGATATACAGTACAAGCACAGTGGATGGGATTTGTAGACATCCCATGCCCACTGTGTGTGTGTGTGTACAGGCCACAGTGAAAACTGACCTGCGGTGCGGCTTTCCGAGCCCTGGCATGTCAATTGTTTGCTGTGGCGTCGCAAGCGTTCTGCACAGGGAGAACAGAAGAGACCGCAACTGCCCGAACCCTGATCGTGGGCACAGGCAGCTGCGGTAGTCAGGACTTGCCGCGTTCGGGAAGCAGCGGGTCCTGATCGTGGGCACAGGCAGCTGCGGTCGTCAGGACTTGCCACGTTCGGGAAGCAGCGGTTCCTGATCGTGGGCACAGGCAGCTGCGGTCGTCAGGACTTGCCACGTTCGGGAAGCAGCGGGTCCTGATCGTGGGCACAGGCAGCTGCGGTCGTCAGGACTTGCCACGTTCGGGAAGCAGCGGGTCCTGATCGTGGGCACAGGCAGCTGCGGTCGTCAGGACTTGCCACGTTCGGGAAGCAGCGGGTCCTGATCGTGGGCACAGGCAGCTGCGGTCGTCAGGACTTGCCACGTTCGGGAAGCAGCGGGTCCTGATCGTGGGCATAGGCAGCTGCGGTCGTCAGGACTTGCCACGTTCGGGAAGCAGCGGGTCCTGATCGTGGGCACAGGCAGCTGCGGTCGTCAGGACTTGCCACGTTCGGGAAGCAGCGGGTCCTGATCATGGGCACGTACCCTTACACGTTCTTCAGAAATAGCACCTTTTAATTACTCCATTCTTTTACTTCCCACAGACAAAGTTTGTGCAATGTCCTGACGGCGAGCTCCAGAAACGGAAGGAAGTGGTGCATACAGTGTCACTGCACGAAATCGATGTGATCAACAGCAGAACGCAGGGATTCCTCGCTCTCTTCTCAGGTACGTCTATGGAAACATAATGACTGTGGAGCAACTGGGGAGTCAAATAGGGTCTGATCTGTGGTGGGAAAAGGTGTAAAAACCGGGAAACGTGCTGACCTGTAAAATTTGTAAAACTCACAACTACTGAAAAAACGGCTGCAGCAGCTCCACAATGAAATAAATACTGAAGTGAAGGGGTTAATCACTGTTGTAGGAATGGAGATCCTAGATAACGATATATGGACTGCGACTGGGGTTTTCTGAAACCGTAAGATCACTAGGCACTCCAAATTAATGTATGTTTGTGGACCTGAGAACAGAAGGTAGAAAAAAACCAAACCTTAACCCCCAACTTTTTTTTTTTTTTTTTTTTTTTTATGCAGGTGATACAGGAGAAATAAAATCCGAGGTCCGAGAGCAAATTAATGCAAAAGTGGCTGAATGGCGAGAGGAAGGGAAGGCGGAGATAATCCCAGGGGTGAGGAGACGTTGGCCCTATTCTCTCCGCTGAGTGGTGACACATTACACCTGTGCGTCTGGCGCGCTGCCGTGTCCTCACATATTTTCCTTGTTCTTCGGTAGGTGCTGTTCATTGATGAAGTTCACATGCTGGACATTGAGTGTTTTTCTTTCTTGAATCGGGCTTTGGAAAGCGACATGGCTCCAGTTCTTATTATGGCCACAAATAGGGGAATCACCAGGTAAGTGTCTAATTTTTTGTTTCCTAATTATTAGATCATTATTATATGGTAATATCTGCACTTTCCCAGAGCCGTTGAGTGATAAAGGGAACAAGCAAGTCTGTAATCAAGTAACCTTAAAGGAGAATTCTTATGTGCCATCACTTCATGATTGACTGCAGAGCAGCATTGCCTTTGTTTGCCCCCCCCCCAGCACACTTCTCTATAGGAAATTGCAACAGACCCAGTCATCTTAAAGGGGTTGTCCAGGCTAAACACAAGTCTCCATTCACTCTGTGACTTCAGAATTCTGAATCTTCATGATGTGGGGGGTGCACGCTTTCAGGATTTCCCGGTATTTCATGAACGAGTGAGCGGTTATGTACGCAATCTGCATACTTGCGGTCACATGCCAACTAGAAGTGCTTGTCCTTGCTCAGTTTATACGTCTAGTAATCACATGTATGTGGTCACCCAGCCACTCGCATCTTCAGTAAAGGGGAATCCTGACAGCGTACACACCACACACTCACGACTCAGATAAAGTGACTGCAGACTTGTGTGAAGCCTGGACAACCCCTTTAAAATGGGCCTGCAGAGTTGTTGTCTTCTCCCGTTTCCAGCGCTGCTCCTGTCCTCTCCTCCTTCATGTGACAGCAGCTACATCTTGCCAGCACATATGGAAGACAGTCACTTGCTTTCTTAATGTGATTCTATCAGAACCTCATTATGAGGTTCGTAGATTCACATTAAGAAAGTAACTTCCGTTCCATGCAGAATTCTCTGTCCTCTAATCTAGTAGAGGAGCGGCGCAGCGCTGCAAACTGCAAAAGACAGCGATTTGAAGTCTCCGAGAAAGAGAGACTTTACGGTGAGTACCCAAAATCTTTTTTTCTTCATCGTTCCTTATGGGAGACCCAGACCATGGGTGTATAGCTTCTGCCTCCGGAGGACACACAAAGTACTACACCAAAAAGTGTAGCTCCTCCCTCCGAGCATATACACCCCCTGGATGACCAAATCTAGCCAGTTCAATGCTTTGTGTTCAGGAGGTCACACACACATGCATTCTCATCTGATTTTTGATTTTTGATTTCAAAGAGTTGGAAGAAAAGCGGGTCCAAGCTGGACTCCCGGCATGTCCCTTCTCACCCCACTGTGTCGGCGGTGCTGTTAAGGTTGATTTTACAAGGCTGGAGCCTTACATGCCGCGCTCCTTCACCATCCCTCGGGCTCTGGCTTGAAGTGGGAGCCATCACGGTTCTCACTGCTTTGCAGGAGACCGGTCTCCATCCGCAGCCCTTTCAGGACCCTGCCGGACGGAGCGCTCACCCCTCAGGGACCTGGCCCTGCGTCTCATAAGCTAAGTATTGAGACGTTATTGAGGGGTCCCTTGTACATTTATTGTGGGGAGAGTGTGTTATTTCACTTTGCTGTGATTTCCGGCCGGTTCTCTGGTTTTCTCCTGAGAACCGCGCCGAGGGTGCCTGCTCGTCGGCCGCATGGGAAAATTTAGGCCCCGGCTTCGGCTGCGGCCTAGTTTCGTTTTCAGTGCCCCTGCATGTCAGTCATGCAGGGGGACAGTGCGGCGCCGCCCACCGGCCGTTCAGCTCAGGGGAGGACACTTTTCTCTGAGGAGATGTTTCCCTCCCCTGTATTTCTCCTTGGCCCTCCGGTTCCCGCTCTTGGACTAAACCCCGCCCCCCCTCCTCACTCCGGCGCCATTTTATCAGCGTTCACACACTGATCGGCGCTGGCTGCTGCAGCTCTGCATCTGTCTGAGGGTCCAAGCTGTGGAATCCGGAGGGCACACAAAACGGTCTGGTAAGCCACAACCTCTGGTTGTGGGCTTTATTATACACTCTCTGGGGGTCATTCTGAAGGAGTGTATTCTTTACTGCAGAACCTCCACCTCAGCAGCATGTCTCTCACTAGGAGCAAGGCTGCAAGGCTTTACTCTATATGCACTGCATGTAAGCTCATACTGCCTGAACCGAGCACATATCCACATTGTGATGCCTGCTCTAACATGGTGGTGCCTCAGCCTGGAGTCCCCCCAGGGGTCCCTCCGGCTGCTCCAGCCCCGGTGGCTGAACCCCCGGCTTGGGTAGCATCTTTTTCTAAAGCTATCTCCCAGTCCTTTGCCGACTCCATGGGACAGCTGTCCCGGATTCTGCTGACCATGCATCAGCCCCCTTCTCAGGGCGCCTCTGCTGCTCCGACTCGCTCTGCAGAGCTCACAGAGGATTTTTCATCTGTTCCCAGACCCCGTCCTCCTAAACGGAGACGCAGGGACTCTTCTCCTTCCTCGTCCCACGGCTCTGATTCACGAGCTGAATTGCAGGGCGAGGAGGATGCCTTTACTGTGGGCTCGGACGCTACCTCTTATGTACCCCATTGATCTAACTGAAGGTGATGCGGATGTTAGTGATTTGATTGCGTCCATTAATTCCGTACTGGACCTCAATCCACCAGTGTCAGAGGAACAAGCCTCTCAGGTAGAAAAACACCAGTTTACCTCACCTAAGAGAGCAAGGAGTGTGTTCTTTAACCACTCCAGTTTTCAGGCCACTGTGACCAAGCCCAGAGCCTGTCCTGACAAACGCTTCCCAAAGCCTGGTTCTTATGACCGTTTTCCCTTTCCACCAGAAGTGGTCAAGGAGTGGGCTCATTCACCAAAGGTAGATCCTCCGGTGTCTAGAATCTCAGCCCGGACAGTTGTATCTGTGGCCGATGGCACCTCACTTAAGGATCCCACTGACCGCCAGATTGACCTTCTGGCCAAATCTGTATATGAAGCGGCAGGGGCCTCGTTCTCCCCGTCTTTTGCAGCAGTGTGGGCTCTTAAGGCCGTCTCTGCTTCTCTGGCGGAGATGCATTCCCTCACCAGGGAATCTATGCCCGAAATGGTTGCCTTAACTTCCCAGGCTTCAGCCTTTTCATCCTATGCCATGTCTGCCATTCTGGAGGCTTCTCACCGCACGGCGGTGGCTTCCGCTAATTCCCTCGCTATCCGCAGGATCTTGTGGCTTTGAGAGTGGAAAACAGACGCTTCTTCCAAGAAGTACCTTGCTGGGCTCCCCTTTGCTGGGTCCCGGCTGTTCGGTGAACAACTGGATGAAATTATTAAGGAAGCTACTGGCGGGAAGAGTACTTCCTTGCCACAAACTAAAACCAGGAAACCTGTCCAGGGCAGGAACCAGTCGAGGTTTCGTTCCTTTCGTTCCTCTAACTGGTCATCCTCTAAGCCCTCAGCCTCGTCCACTAACTCAGCCAAGGATCGAAAATCCAGCTGGCGCACGAAGCTGCGTCCTCAGAAGAACGGAGGAGCGGCTGCCACAAAGGCAGCCTCCTCTTGACTATCTGTCCGCGCCAGCAACGTCCTTGGTCGGTGGCAGGCTCTCCCACTTTGGCGACGTGTGGTTTCAACACGTCTCCGATCAGTGGGTGCGGGATATCATCTCCCACGGCTACAGGATAGAATTTTCTTCCAGCCCGCCAAACAGATTTTTTCTGTCCACTCCCCCCTGCTCCAAAGCCGCCGCCTTCTCTCAGGCCGTGGCATCCTTGCAGGCCAACGGAGTAATTGTACCGGTTCCCGCCCGGGAACGGTTCAGAGGTTTCTACTCAAATCTCTTCCTAGTCCCCAAGAAGAACGGTTCCTTCCGGCCCATCCTGGATCTCAAGCTTCTCAACAAGCATGTTCAGGTGCGGCACTTTCGCATGGAATCTCTGCGATCGGTCATTGCCTCAATGACCCAAGGAGATTTTCTAGCATCCATCGACATCAGTGATGTCTATCTGCATGTGCCAAATGCAGTTTCACACCAGCGTTGGCTACGTTTTGCAATCTGAGAGGAACATTTCCAATTCGTGGCTCTTCCCTTCGGGTTAGCCACGGCCCCTCGTGTATTCACCAAGGTCATGGCAGCAGTGGTTGCGGTTCTGCACCTCCAGGGGTTGGCAGTGATTCCTTACCTGGACGACCTTCTAGTCAAGGCTTCATCCAGTGCAGACTGTCAGCGGAGTGTCTCGCTCACTCTCGCCACGCTTGTTCAATTCGGGTGGCTTGTCAATCTGCCCAAGTCCACTCTGACCCCGACCCAGAAACTTACGTACCTAGGGATGCAATTCGAGACTCTGACGGCACTTGTGAAGCTGCCCTTAGTCAAACAGCAGTCCCTTCATCTGGCGGTGCGCTCTCTGTTGAAGCCCCGCCGTCATTCCATCAGGCACCTCATGCAGGTGCTGGGTCAGATGGTGGCGTCAATGGAAGCGGTTCCCTTTGCCCAGTTCCATCTGCGTCCTCTGCAGCTGGACATTCTCCGCTGTTGGGACAAGCGGCCTTCCTCCTTGCACAGGCTAGTGGCTCTGTCGCCACAGACCAGGAGCTCTCTTCAGTGGTGGCTTCGGCCCCTCTCTCTGTCTCAGGGACGCTCCTTCCTGGCCCCGTCCTGGGTGATTCTCACCACGGATGCCAGTCTATCCGGCTGGGGAGCAGTGTTTCTCCACCACCGAGCACAGGGCACTTGGACTCCGTCCGAATCTGCCCTCTCGATCAATGTGCTGGAAATCAGAGCTGTGCTCCTAGCTCTCGTAGCCTTTCACCACCTGTTGGCGGGCAAGCACATTTGAGTCCAGTCAGACAACGCGACAGCAGTTGCCTACATCAATCACCAGGGCGGGACTCGCAGCCGCCTAGCAATGTTGGAAGTTCAACGTATCCTTCAGTGGACGGAGGACTCCAAGTCCACCATATCCGCAGTCCACATCCCAGGCGTAGAAAACTGGGAGGCAGATTATCTCAGCCGTCAAACCGTGGACAGCGGCGAGTGGGCCCTGCATCCGGCAGTGTTCCGGTCAATCTGCCGCAAGTGGATCTAATGGCATCCCGGCACAACAACAAGGTCGCGGTTTACGTGGCTCGCTCCCACGATCCTCAGGCCTTGGCAGCGGACGCGCTGGTTTAGGATTGGTCCCAGTTCCGTCTGGCCTACGTGTTTCCCCCTCTAGCTCTCTTGCCCAGAGTCCTGAGCAAGATCAGAATGGAGGGCCGTCGGGTCATAATCATTGCTCCAGACTGGCCCAGGCGAGCTTGGTACCCAGACCTGCTCCGTCTGTCCGTAGAGGTGCCGTGGCATCTCCCGGACCGCCCAGACTTTCTCTCACAAGGTCCGTTTTTCCGCCAGAATTCTGCGGCTCTCAGATTGACGGCGTGGCTCTTGAGTCCTGGATCCTGACGCCTTCAGGCATTCCTTCCGAGGTCATCGCCACTATGACTCAGGCTCGGAAGTCTTCCTCTGCCAGGATTTACCACAGGACTTGGAGAATTTTCCTGTCCTGGTGTCGCTCTTCCGGCCATGCTCCTTGGCCGTTTTCCTTTCCGACCATCCTGTCCTTTCTACAGTCCGGTCTGCAGCTAGGACTATCCCTCAATTCCCTCAAGGGACAGGTCTCGGCTCTGTCAGTGTTGTTCCAGCGGCGTATCGCCCGACTGGCCCAGGTGCGCACCTTCATGCAGGGCGCATCTCACATCATTCCTCCTTACCGGCGGCCTTTGGATCCCTGGGACCTTAATCTGGTCCTCACGGCCTTACAGAAACCCCCCTTTGAGCCTCTTAGGGAGGTTTCTTTGTTTCGACTTTCACAGAAAGTGGTCTTTCTGGTGGCCATAACTTCTCTCAGGAGAGTCTCTGATTTGGCTGCGCTCTCTTCGGAGTCACCCTTTTTGGTTTTTCACCAAGACAAGGTGGTTCTCCGTCCGACTCCGGACTTTCTCCCTAAGGTGGTGTCTCCTTTCCACCTTAACCAGGACATTTCATTGCCTTCCCTTTGTCCGGCCCCTGTGCATCGCTTTGAGAAAGTGTTGCATACTTTAGATTTGGTGCGGGCGCTCTGGATCTATGTGTCACGCACCGCTGCTCTTAGGCGGTGCACCTCTCTTTTTGTGCTGACCACAGGTCAGCGCAAGGGTCTCTCGGCTTCTAAACCGACCCTAGCTCGTTGGATTAGGTCGGCCATATCCGATGCCTACCAATGTTCTCAGGTGCCTCCCCCGCCGGGGATTAAGGCGCACTCGACCAGAGCTGTCGGTGCCTCTTGGGCTTTCAGGCACCAGGCTACGGCTCAGCAGGTCTGTCAGGCTGCCACTTGGTCTAGTCTGCACACCTTTTCGAAGCACTACCAAGTGCATGCTCATGCTTCGGCAGATGCGAGCTTGGGTAGACGCATCCTTCAGGCGGCTGTCGCCCATTTGTGAAGTTAGGTTTTGCCTACTTCTCAGTTTTCTGTTTATTCCCACCCATGGACTGCTTTGAGACGTCCCATGGTCTGGGTCTCCCATAAGGAATGATGAAGAAAAAGAGAATTTTGTTTACTTACCGTAAATTCTTTTTCTTATAGTTCCGACATGGGAGACCCAGCACCCTCCCTGTTGCCTGTTGGCAGAGGTTCCGGTTATTCCGGGTTTTACTCTATCTCTACTTGTGGGTGGATGTCTTCCTTCAGCTTTTGCACTAAACTGGCTAGATTTGGTCATCCAGGGGGTGTATATGCTCGGAGGGAGGAGCTACACTTTTTGGTGTAGTACTTTGTGTGTCCTCAGGAGGCAGAAGCTATACACCCATGGTCTGGGTCTCCCATGTCGGAGCTATAAGAAAAAGAATTTACGGTAAGTAAACAAAATTCTTTTTGTTAACGCTGCAACAGAACATACTTTACTGATATCTAACAGACGAGGAAATAATAAAACAAAATTCTGCAGTTGGACTTTTTACATCTTGAATTTGTAAGTTACATGAAATATGTAGATGGTGGCGGCTTTCAGTTGAAATATAATAAAATTGCAGCAAGTGAATTGGAACAAACACGGTCATCACATCCTCAAGATTTAATAGTAATAAGATACTTTTGCATTATTTTAAGTTACCAGTGAATTACCGGATTTTCTCTGACGCCTCATGGGGGGACACAGGACCATGGGTGTTATGCTGCTTATCCATAGGAGGACACTAAGTAGATGCAAAAAGCATTAGCTCCTCCTCTGCAGTATACACCCCGTGGCCGGGCCAGGCAACCTCAGTGTTAGCTTAGTGTCTGTAGGAGGCACATCCTTTCAAGGTTTTTTTGTTATTTTTTTTGAGGGCGACGGTTCCCCTAGGGACCGATCTCCCAATACCATCAACAGGCGGGAACGCGGAGTGTTGCCTCCCCGTACCCCCTCCTGCGATGCTAGATCCTGGGCTGCATCTTCTGGACGACTGGTCCCACAGATACCGATTTTCCAGAGGCCCAGGGCAGAGGCACACTTCCTCAGCTCCTTTTGCAGGCACCGAGTTGATACATTGCACCTGTGTGGCCGGACACAACAGGCTGAGGCTATGTGCGCACAGTGCGTTTTTCGCGGCGTTTTTGCGCGTTTTTCGGGTGCGTTTTTGGCCTCAAAACTGCATGACTTTGCTTCCCCAGCAAAATCTGAGTTTTCATTTTTGCTGTCCGCACACAACTGTTTTTTAAGCTGCGTTTTTGAGCTTCAAAAAAAAAATGGACATGTCAGTTCTTTCCTGCGTTTTTCTGCGTTTTCCGCCGATGGAATGCATTGGAAAAACGCAGCAAAACGCACCAAATCGCGGTAAAAACGCATGCGTTTTTTGATGCGTTTTTTCGACGCAGGTGCGTTTTTGTGCATTTTTAGCGGCCAAAAACGCACAAAAATGCAGCGTCAAAAAAACGCAGCGTGCGCTCATAGCCTTACTCTGCTATTTCCACTGCCTGGACTGAGGCAGTGTTAAGGTGAGATCCTCCCTGACTGTTTTCCCAGGCAAAGGGAGTAAGACTGCTCCCAGGACTATGAGCTCACAGGCTGTATTCCCACCATAGCTGCGTGCTAGCTGGAGGGAGGGGGAGTCCTTTTGTCTCTGCAAGATTCCCTGCAATCATCAATCTACCAGTGGCGGGGGAGGGCTCCCAGGGCCACACAGACCGGGCTTACTCCTTCCTGAGGACGCAGGGCCATCGGCTGATTCTGGTGAGGTACACCGAAGCAAAGTACGAACCTTTCTTTTTCGCTCCTAATTGGGAGACCCAGACAATTGGGGTGTATAGCTACTGCCTCCGGAGGCCGCACAAAGTACTACACTTAAAAGTGTAAGGCCCCTCCCCTTCTGGCTATACACCCCCCCGTGGGAGCACGGGTCCCTCAGTTTTTTGCTTTGTGCGAAGGAGGTCAGACACGCACGCATAGCTCCACTGTTTAGTCAGCAGCAGCTGCTGACTATGTCGGATGGAAGAAAAGAGGGCCCATACTAGGGCCCCCAGCATGCTCCCTTCTCACCCCACTTTCTGTCGGCGGTGTTTGTTAAGGTTGAGGTACCCATTGTGGGTACGGAGGCTGGAGCCCACATGCTGATTCCTTCCCCACCCCCATTAGGGCTCTGGGTGAAGTGGGACTTTACCGGTCTCCAGGCACAGGAGACCGTGCTCCATCCGCAGCCCCTGGAGAAGCCGCTGGATATGGAGCTGAGTATCGTCAGGGACATGGCCCTGCTCCGTCAAGGTACTCTGTGTCCCCGTGCATACGCGCGCACACCGCAGCATTGCTGGGTGTGTTAGTGCGCCGGGGACATCAACGCTGCTGCGCTTGTGCCATTTCCTCACTACAGCTCGGCTGAGTGGGTAGACCAGGGCGAACGGTCGCGCCGGCCGCTGGGGTCAGTCGCACTGTGACACGGCTGGGACTTGTGGTGCGCCGGGGACTTCCGCGCTGGCCATGCATATTTCTTCGGCGCTCTATTGGGAGACCCAGACGATTGGGTGTATAGCACTGCCTCCGGAGGCCACACAAAGCAATTACACTAAAAAGTGTAAGGCCCCTCCCCTTCTGGCTATACACCCCCAGTGGGATCACTGGCTCACCAGTTTTCTGCTTTGTGCGAAGGAGGTCAGACATCCACGCATAGCTCCACTGTTTGTAGTCAGCAGTAGCTGCTGGCTATATCGGATGGAAGAAAAGAGGGCCCATATGGGGCCCCCAGCATGCTCCCTTCTCACCCGCGGTGGTGCTTGTAAGGTTGAGGTACCTATTGCTGGTACAGAGGCTGGAGCCCACATGCTGTTTTCCTTCCACATCCCATGGAGGGCTCTGTGGAAGTGGGATCTTGCCGGCCCCCAAGCCCTGGGGCCGGGCTCCATCCACAGACCCAGAGAACCTGCTGGATTTGGAGCGGGAGTGCCGTTCAGGGACAAGGCCCTGCAACTTTCAGGTACTCTGTGTCCCCGGCAGGCACGGACACTCAAGGCTTGCTGAGCGTTATAGTGCGCCGGGGACAGTAGCGCTGTGCGCTGGGGTTAGGTCACTCCAGCTTTGCTGAGTGACGTTACATGTTGGGAACTACTGCGCCGACCGCTCCTGGAGCGGCGGAGCAGCTGCGACTTGTGATGCGCCGGGGACTTTGCGCCGACCGCGCTTTTACGGCGGCGGCGCTTCTAACTTTAGCCCCCGGCTTCTGCGGCCTAGCGCCGCTTCGTTCCCGCCCCCACCCTGTCAATCAGGGTAGGGGAGAGACGCTGCTCAATCGGCAGCGCCGAGGGCTGGAGCTTTATTTACATGCTCCAGCCCTCTCACTAGGCACAGTGGGAAGCAGGCTTCCCGCTCTTCGTCTGTATACGCCCAGGGCCCGCCCCCCCTCTCCACAAGGACGCCGGCAGCCATTACACATGCAGTCTGGCTGGGGAAAGGCAGCAGGCTCTGGGAGACCCAGACTAAAGGGATTTCGGCGACCACACACCCGCTCCTAAGCGGGCGGTAAGCAGCACATTAGTGCTGGCCCCACTAGTGCCTCAGTGTTATATTAGTGTACTTTTTTCTTGGTACCATATATATATATATAGTTGCACTGTAAGGTCGCTTCTTGGCTGGACACCCTGTACTGCTCTGAGGAGGCAGCAACATGTCATCCGCAAAACGCAAGGGTGCCAAGGCAAGGGCTGTGTACATTGCTTGTACAGCATGTGGGGCTAATCTACCAGCAGGCTCCAACGACTCTCATTGTGTGCAATGTTCAGTCCCAGTGGCACTTCGTCAGCCAGAGCCTATGGTGGTAGTGGCCCAGGCAGAGACGCCTGTGAACCCTGCCCCGGTGACGGGGACAGACTTTGCAGTTTTTGCCGATAAAATGTCTGTGACTATGACAAAAATCCTGGAGACCTTGCAGTCCAGGCCAGTTATTCAGACCATGGACACTGCTGTGCCTATGTTCCCCGGTCCCCCTCAGTTGGAACTAATCCGTACTTCAAGGGGGTCTCAAGCATCACAGGCTGAAGTCTCTGACTCAGATGACAGTCCCAGGCAGCCTAAGCGAGCTCGCTGGGAAAGACCCTCGACGTCATCACACTGCTCAGGGTCTCAGCGAGCAGAGTCTCTCTGTGATGAGACTGAGGACGGTGATCAGGATTCTAATCCTGAGGCCCCTCTCAATCTGGATGCCCCTGATGGTGACGCCATGGTTAATGACCTTATATCGGCAATTAATAGGCTGTTGGATATTTCTCCCCCAGCTCCTTCAGCAGAGGAGGCAGCTGCACAGCAGGAGAAGTTCCATTTCCTGTATCCCAAGCGTAAATTAAGTGCTTTTTTGGACCACTCTGACTTCAGAGAATCAATCCAGAAACACGACGCTCACCCAGACAAGCGTTTCTCTAAACGTTCTAAGGATACCCGTTATCCTTTTCCCTCTGAGGTGGCCAAACGCTGGACCCAGTGTCCAAAGGTGGATCCCCCAATTTCCAAGCTTGCGGCTAGATCCATAGTCGCAGTAGAGGATGGTGCTTCACTTAAAGATGCCAACAACAGACAGATGGACCTTTGGTTGAAATCTGTCTATGAAGCTATCGGCGCGTCGTTTGCTCCAGCATTCGCGGCCGTGTGGGCACTCCAAGCTATTTCAGCTGGTTTAGCACAGGTGGATGCTGTCATACATCCAGCAGTACCGCAGGTGGCGTCCCTAACTTCGCAAATGTCTGCGTTTGCGACCTATGCTATCAATGCTGTCCTAGAATCTACGAGCCGTACCGCTATGGCGTCCGCCAATTCTGTGGTTTTGCGCAGAGCCTTGTGGTTAAAGGACTGGAAAGCAGATGCTGGTTCCAAAAAATGCTTAACCAGCTTGCCATTATCTAGAGACAGACTGTTTGGTGAGCCATTGGCTGAAATCATAAAACAGTCCAAGGGTAAGGACTCTTCCTTACCACAGCCCAGGGCAAGTAAACCTCAACAGAAAAAGTGGCAGTCGAGGTTTCGCTCCTTTCGAGGCTCGGGCAAGGCCCAATTCTCCTCGTCCAAAAGGACTCAGAAAGAACAAGGGAGCTCAGATTCCTGGCGGGCTCACTCACGCCCCAGGAAAGCAAATGGAGGAACCGCTTCCAAAGCGGCTACCTCATGACTTTCGGCCTCCTCCCTCCGCATCCTCGGTCGGTGGCAGGCTCTCCCGCGTTTGCGACATTTGGCTGTCACAGGTCAAAGACCGGTGGGTAACAGACATTTTGTCTCGCGGGTACAGAATCGAGTTCAGTTCTCGGCCTCCACTTCGGTTCTTCAGAACCTCCCCACACCCCAACCGAGCAGATGCCCTGCTGCAGGCGGTGGACTCTCTAAGAGCAGAAGGAGTCGTGATCCCTGTCCCCCCTCAGGAACGGGGGCGAGGATTTTACTCCAATCTCTATGTGGTTCCAAAAAAGGACGGCTCATTCCGTCCTGTTCTGGACCTAAAGCTGCTCAACAAGCATGTGAACGCCAGGCGGTTCCGGATGGAATCCCTCCGCTCAGTCATTGCCTCAATGTCTCAAGGAGATTTCCTAGCATCAATAGACATCAAAGATGCTTATCTCCACGTGCCGATTGCTACAGAGCACCAACGCTTTCTACGCTTCGTGATAGGAGACGACCATCTTCAGTTCGTAGCTCTGCCATTTGGTCTGGCGACAGCCCCTCGGGTGTTCACCAAGATCATGGCGGCAGTGGTAGCAGTCTTGCACTCTCACGGACATTCTGTGATCCCTTACTTGGACGATCTACTGGTCAAGGCACCCTCTCAGGAGGCATGCCAACTCAGCCTGAATGTTGCACTGGAGACTCTCCAGACGTTCGGGTGGATCATCAACTTCCCAAAGTCAAATCTGTCACCGACCCAATCACTAACGTATCTTGGCATGGAGTTTCATACTCTCTCAGCGATAGTGAAGCTTCCGCTGGACAAGCAGCGGTCTCTACAGACTGGGGTGCAGGCTCTCCTTCAAAGTCAGTCGCGCTCCTTAAGACGCCTCATGCACTTCCTCGGGAAGATGGTGGCGGCAATAGAGGCGGTTCCGTTTGCGCAGTTTCATCTGCGTCCACTTCAATGGGACATTCTCCGCCAATGGGACGGGAAGTCAACATCCCTGGACAGGAAAGTCTCCCTTTCCCAAACGGCCAAGGACTCTCTGCAGTGGTGGCTCCTTTCCACCTCATTATCACAGGGAAGATCCTTCCTACCACCGTCCTGGGCGGTGGTCACGACAGACGCGAGTCTGTCAGGGTGGGGAGCAGTGTTTCTCCACCACAGGGCTCAGGGTACGTGGACTCAGCAGGAGTCCACCCTTCAGATCAATGTTCTGGAAATCAGAGCAGTGTATCTTGCCCTACTAGCCTTCCAACAGTGGCTGGAAGGGAAGCAGATCCTAATTCAATCGGACAACTCCACAGCGGTGGCATACATCAATCACCAAGGGGGGACACGCAGTCGGCAAGCCTTCCAGGAAGTCCGGCGGATTATGATGTGGGTGGAAACCACGGCCTCCACCATATCCGCGGTTCACATCCCCGGCGTAGAAAACTGGGAAGCAGACTTCCTCAGTCGCCAGGGCATGGACGCAGGGGAATGGTCCCTTCACCCGGACGTGTTTCAGGAAATCTGTCGCCGATGGGGAAGGCCGGACGTCGACCTAATGGCGTCCCGGCACAACAACAAGGTCCCAACCTTCATGGCACGGTCTCGCGATCAAAGAGCTCTAGCAGCAGACGCCCTAGTGCAAGATTGGTCGCAGTTCCGGCTCCCTTATGTGTTTCCACCTCTGGCACTCTTGCCCAGAGTGTTACGCAAGATCAGATCCGACTGCAGCCGCGTCATACTCGTCGCTCCAGACTGGCCGAGGAGGGCGTGGTATCCGGATCTGTGGCATCTCACGGTCGGCCAACCGTGGGCACTACCAGACCGACCAGACTTACTGTCCCAAGGGCCTTTTTTCCATCGGAATTCTGCGGCCCTGAACCTGACTGTGTGGCCATTGAGTCCTGGATCCTAGCGTCTTCAGGCTTACCCCAAGGGGTCGTTGCCACCATGAGACAGGCTAGGAAACCCACGTCTGCTAAGATCTACCACAGAACGTGGAGGATATTCTTATCCTGGTGCTCTGCTCAGGGAGTGTCTCCCTGGCCATTTGCATTGCCTACCTTTCTTTCTTTCCTGCAATCTGGGTTAGAAAAAGGTTTGTCGCTCGGCTCCCTTAAAGGACAAGTCTCGGCGCTATCCGTCTTTTTTCAGAAGCGTCTAGCACGACTTTCTAAGGTGCGCACGTTCCTACAGGGGGTTTGCCATATCGTTCCCCCGTACAAGCGGCCGTTAGATCCATGGGATCTGAACAGGGTACTAGTTGCCCTCCAGAAGCCGCCCTTCGAGCCTCTGAGGGAGGTTTCACTTTCTAGACTATCACAGAAAGTGGCTTTTCTGGTAGCGATCACATCTCTTCGGCGAGTGTCTGAGCTAGCAGCGCTGTCTTCCAAGGCTCCCTTCCTGGTCTTCCACCAGGACAAGGTAGTGCTGCGCCCCATTCAGGAGTTTCTCCCGAAGGTGGTATCCTCTTTTCATCTTAATCAGGATATCTCTTTGCCTTCGTTTTGTCCTCATGCAGTTCATCGGTATGAGAAGGATTTACATTTGTTAGATCTGGTGAGAGCACTCAGAATCTACATTTCCCGCACGGCGCCCCTGCGCCGTTCGGATGCACTCTTTGTCCTTGTCGCTGGTAAGCGCAAAGGGTCGCAGGCTTCTAAGGCCACCCTGGCTCGATGGATCAAAGAACCAATTCTTGAAGCCTACCGTTCTGCTGGGCTTCCGGTTCCATCAGGGCTGAAGGCCCATTCTACCAGAGCCGTGGGTGCGTCCTGGGCATTGCGACACCAGGCTACGGCTCAACAGGTGTGCCAGGCAGCTACCTGGTCGAGTCTGCACACTTTCACCAAACATTATCAGGTGCATACCTATGCTTCGGCGGACGCCAGCCTAGGTAGAAGAGTCCTGCAGGCGGCAGTTGCCTCCCCGTAGGGGAGGGCTGTCTTGCAGCTCTAACATGAGGTATTTCTTTACCCACCCAGGGACAGCTTTTGGACGTCCCAATCGTCTGGGTCTCCCAATAGAGCGCCGAAGAAGGGAATTTTGTTACTTACCGTAAATTCCTTTTCTTCTAGCTCTTATTGGGAGACCCAGCACCCGCCCTGTTGTCCTTCGGGATTTTTGGTTTGTTTGCGGGTACACATGTTGTTCATGTTGAACGGTTTTCAGTTCTCCGATGTTACTCGGAGTGAATTTGTTTAAACCAGTTATTGGCTTTCCTCCTTCTTGCTTTTGCACTAAAACTGGTGAGCCAGTGATCCCACTGGGGGTGTATAGCCAGAAGGGGAGGGGCCTTACACTTTTTAGTGTAATTGCTTTGTGTGGCCTCCGGAGGCAGTGCTATACACCCAATCGTCTGGGTCTCCCAATAAGAGCTAGAAGAAAAGGAATTTACGGTAAGTAACAAAATTCCCTTCATCTCGGCCGCGCTTATTACTACAGTCCCCGGCTTTTGCGGCCTAGTTCGTCTCGTGCCCGCCTCCGCACCTGCCTGTCAGGAGGAGGGCGGGACGCTGTACAGAGCATCAGCGCTGAGGGCTGGAGTCTTTTTTACATACTCCAGCCCTCACACTAGGCACAGGGGGACGCAGTTTCCCGCACTTTTGTCTGTGGCACGCCCACGGTCCGCCCCTCTTCACAGGACGCCGGCAGCCATTCCTGCCTGCACGCTGAGCTGCAGAGGGGAGACGGGGAGACCCAGACACGGGATTCTACGGCCTCATACCCGCTGTTCAGCGGGCGGTAAGCAGCCCTCAAGGGCTCACCCCCACTTGTGCCGTTTGTGTACCTGGTATTTTGTGTTTGCAAATACTGACACTGTACGGTCGCTGGTGTTCTCGGCTATATACCCTCCTAGATTACAAGGAGGCAACAGCATGTCGTCCGCAAAACGCAAGGGTGCCAAGGCACAGACGTTATATGCTGCCTGTACCGCATGTGGGGCTGCTCTACCGGCAGGTTCCACTGACCCCCATTGTGTGCAGTGCTCGGCCCCTGTGACACTTGCACAGCCGGGGCCTCTGCTAGACGTGACCCAGGGTGTACCACCTGTGAATGCTGTCCAGGTGACAGGAACGGAGTTTGCAGCTTTTGCTGACAGATTGTCTATGACTATGTCTAAAATTCTTGAAACATTGCAGTCTAGACCAGTAACTCAGACCACGGACACTGTTGAATCATTGCTCCCTGGTCCCCCTCAGCTGGAACACTTCCGTGCTCCGGGGGTGTCACACGCACCCCAGGGTGACGTCTCTGACTCGGACGACAGTCCCAGACACCCTAAACGGGCTCGCTATGAGGGGCCCTCAACTTCGTCTCACTGGTCAGGATCCCAGCGGGATGAATCTATGGGTGATGAGGCGGATGTAACTGACCAGGATTCTGATCCTGGGACCGCTCTCAATCTGGATACACCGGATGGTGACGCCATAGTGAATGATCTTATAGCGTCCATCAATAAGATGTTAGATATTTCTCCGCCAGCTCCTCCTGCGGAGGAGTCAGCTTCACAGCATGAGAAATTCCATTTCAGATATCCCAAGCGTAAATTAAGCTCTTTTCTGGACCACGCTGACTTTAGAGACGCAATCCAGAAACACCACGCTTATCCTGATAAGCGGTTTTCCAAACGGCTTAAAGATACACGCTATCCTTTCCCCCCTGACGTGGTCAAGGGCTGGACCCAGTGTCCCATGGTGGATCCTCCAATCTCCAGGCTTGCAGCTAGATCCTTAGTTGCAGTAGAAGATGGAGCGGCACTTAAAGATGCCACTGATAGACAGATGGAGCTCTGGTTGAAATCCATCTATGAAGCTATTGGAGCGTCGTTGGCGCCAGCATTCGCAGCCGTATGGGCACTCCAAGCTATTTCAGCTGGCCTTACGCAAGTCGACTCAGTCACACGTACATCTGCTCCGCAGGTGGCACCATTGACCTCTCAAATGTCTGCATTCGCGTCTTACGCGATTAATGCTGTCCTAGACTCTACGAGCCGTACGGCGGTGGCGTCAGCCAACTCCGTGGTTTTACGCAGAGCCCTATGGTTGAGAGAATGGAAGGCAGATTCTGCTTCCAAGAAGTGCTTAACCAGTTTGCCTTTTTCTCGTGACCGATTGTTTGGTGAGCGTTTGGATGAAATCATTAAACACTCCAAGGGTAAGGATTCATCCTTACCTCAACACAGACAAAACAAACCCCAACAAAGGAGGGGTCAGTCTGGTTTTCGGTCCTTTCGAGGCTCAGGCAGGTCCCAATTCTCCTCGTCCAAAAGGACTCAAAAGGATCAGAGAGGCTCAGATTCTTGGCGGACTCAATCACGCCCAAAAAAGACAGCAGGAAGAACCGTTACCAAGACGGCTTCCTCATGACTCTCAGCCTCCTCTCTCCGCATCCTCGGTCGGTGGCAGGCTCTCCCGCTTTGGCGACATTTGGCTGTCACAGGTCAAAGACCGTTGGGTGAGGGACATTCTGTCTCACGGGTACAGGATAGAGTTCAGCTCTCGTCCTCCAACTCGTTTCTTCAGAACTTCTCCACCGCCCGACCGGGCCGATGCTCTGCTGCAGGCGGTGGCCGCTCTAAAGGCGGAAGGAGTGGTGACTTCCGTTCCTCTTCAGGAACAAGGTCACGGTTTTTACTCCAATTTGTTTGTGGTGCCAAAGAAGGACGGGTCGTTTCGTCCCGTCCTGGATCTAAAGTTGCTCAACAAACACGTAAAAACCAGGAGATTCCGGATGGAATCTCTCCGCTCCGTCATCGCCTCAATGTCTCAAGGAGATTTCCTAGCATCAATAGACATCAAAGATGCTTATCTCCACGTACCGATTGCGCCAGAGCATCAGCGTTTTCTACGCTTCGTTATAGGAAGCGAACACCTGCAGTTCGTAGCGCTTCCTTTCGGGCTGGCAACAGCCCCTCGGGTCTTCACCAAGGTCATGGCAGCAGTAGTAGCAGTCCTGCACTCACAGGGTCACTCTGTGATCCCGTATCTGGACGATCTGCTGATAAAGGCACCCTCTCAAGAGGCATGCCAACACAGTCTGAACGTGGCACTGAAGACTCTCCAGAGGTTCGGGTGGATTGTCAACTTTTCAAAGTCAAATCTAACCCCGACCCAATCACTAACATATCTTGGCATGGAGTTTCATACTCTCTCAGCGATAGTGAAACTTCCACTGGACAAGCAGTGCTCGCTGCAGACAGGGGTGCAATCTCTTCTTCAGAGCCAGTCGCACTCCTTGAGGCGCCTCATGCATTTCCTAGGGAAAATGGTGGCAGCAATGGAAGCAGTCCCTTTCGCGCAGTTTCATCTGCGCCCTCTACAATGGGACATTCTCCGCCAATGGGACGGGAAGTCGACGTCCCTCGACAGGGATGTCTCCCTCTCTGACAGCCAAGGACTCTCTCCGGTGGTGGCTTCTTCCCACCTCATTGTCAAAAGGAAGGTCGTTTCTACCCCCATCCTGGGCGGTGGTCACGACAGATGCGAGCCTATCAGGGTGGGGAGCAGTGTTTCTTCACCACAGGGCTCAGGGTACGTGGACTCAGAAAGAGTCCACCCTTCAGATCAATGTTCTGGAAATCAGAGCAGTTTTTCTTGCCCTGCGAGCCTTCCAACAGTGGCTGGCAGGCAAGCAGATCCGGATTCAGTCGGACAATTCCACAGCGGTGGCGTACATCAACCACCAAGGGGGAACACGCAGTCGGCAAGCCTTCCAGGAAGTCCGGCGGATTCTGATGTGGGTGGAAGACACAGCATCCACCATATCCGCAGTTCACATCCCAGGCGTGGAAAACTGGGAAGCAGACTTTCTAAGTCGCCAGGGCATGGACGCAGGAGAATGGTCCCTCGGGGGGTGTATAGGCAGAAGGGGAGGGGCCTTACACTTTTAAGTGTACTGCTTTGTGTGGCCTCCGGAGGCAGTAGCTATACACCCCAATTGTCTGGGTCTCCCAATTGGAGCTAGAAGAAAAGGAATTTACGGTAAGTAAACAAAATTCCCTTCTTTTCACACTGCTTCACTGTAGCTCTGCAGATCATTGCTCCCCCTCCTGGCATACTCCTACCAGGAACATGCAAAATTCTACGGGTACTAAGAGTGCAAAGGCTCACATAGTCTGTTATTCGGCCTGCACGGCCTGCACTGCCTGCCACGCTAAGCTACCACGTAAACACACCTCTTCTTTCTGTGAGTCCTGTGCCCCTGTAGCCCCCCAAGACTCCCCCCCCCCACCACCGCTGCAACAGTCAGCCCAGAGCCTAGAGCTCCCAGCCCACCGGAATGGGCACAGTTTCTGTCCCAATCCATGGAAAAACTGTCCCAGAACCTGGTTCTGGCTATGCAATGTTGTCCTCCACACCCTTCTGGGCCCCCGGACGGAACGCAGCCTATTGTCACCCCTGTGGAGGGTCCTTCTGAGGAATTCCGGGCCCATGCTTCACCGGTTGCAGGGATCAGAAAAAGGGCACACGGCCGGGTGTCTCCAGCACTCTCTCATGGCCCCCAGGGCTCTCCCTCTGGAACACACAGGGCAGGCTCTCCTACACGCTCCACGGCTTCTGAAGAGCTGGAGGAGGGAGAATGCTGTTTGTACCAGGAGAATTCCTTGGTTTCATCACCCCGAGATGATCAAACTGCAATAGACTCCCTTATAGCAGCAATCAACCAAACTCTGCATGTAGAGGATCCCCCATCCACTACCACTGACCATGTGGTCTCCTTTAAGAGGGCAAAGAAACCCCAAAAGGTTTTCGCTGATCACCCAGAGTTTCAAGATATCATCACAAAGCAAAGGGAGAAGCCTGACAGGCGCTTCGGTAACCGAAAACTCATGGAGGCCCGGTGCCCTTTTGCCTCACCTGCCCCTAAGGGCTGGGCCGATACGGTCTCCCGCCTTGCCACAAAGACGCTCTTGTCTTTACCCGATGGCTCCTCCATCAAGGACCCGACAGAAAGACAGGTGGAGCACCTCGCCCGCTCTGCTTTTAAGGCTGCGGGTTCTTTCCTCTCGCCCTCCTTTGCCTCTGTGGGGGTCGCAAAGGCGATCTCGGTCTGGGCAGAATCCCTTAACACTTCGCTTGAGGAATCTCAGTTCCCTCATACCTTCACAGAGGTAACAGCTCAAATTGCCGCTGCGGCGGAGTACCTCATGCAGGCCTCCATGGACGCTGCTACCTGCGCAGCGTTTGCCACCTCAAATACCATAGCCATCCGTAGATCTCTCTGGCTCCGACAATGGCGAGCGGACTCTGCCTCCAAGAAGTCTCTCACGGGCCTTCCCTTTTTTCCAGACCAATTGTTTGGCGAACATGTGGACAAGCTCATTTCGGACGCCACGGGAGGGA
This sequence comes from Anomaloglossus baeobatrachus, assembly GCF_048569485.1. Taxonomy (NCBI): domain Eukaryota; kingdom Metazoa; phylum Chordata; class Amphibia; order Anura; family Aromobatidae; genus Anomaloglossus; species Anomaloglossus baeobatrachus. The sequence goes on along the minus strand of NC_134363.1, from coordinate 50,463,377 downwards.
AAAGTACCTCCCTTCCCCAGCTGAAGCCCAGGACGACCTTCACCAGACGTCCACAGTCCTCGTTCCGCTCCTTTCAGAACTCATTTGTTTGGTCGACATCCCGCTCTGCCCCCGCCACTAACCGCGGACTACGCAGGGACCGACCTTCTCAGCTCTCCACGAAACCCACTTCGTCATGGCAGCCTAGACCAAAACCAGTCCAGGACTAGGGAGACTCATCCACGACGCTTACCCCCCCCCCTTCCCTCATGACTCCTTCGGTACCCCGGTAGACACACTCATTGTAGGGGGTCGACTGCGGCTCTTCCAACACATCTGGCATGCCACCTCAGACGACAAATGGGTGCGACCCCCGAGTTGGTTCTTTCTCTCAAACCCCCCCAAAGACTCAAAAACGACGCGAGGCCTTTTTCTCAACAATCCACTCGCTCCAAATGGCAGGAGTGATAATACCTATCCCGGACGACCTCCTCATAAAGGCCCCCTCCTTCCGCAACTGCTCAACCAGTGTGCAGATCACCGCGGACACCCTATCCTGCTTAGGGTGGCTACTGAATCTAGACAAATCATCCCCGGTCCCATCACGATCAATCACCTTTCTGGGCATGTCCCTGGACACCCGTAGGGGCTTGATCCTTCTCCCTCAGGACAAGGCGATGGCTCTACGACTAGCGGTACGCTGCCATCTACGTCCTCCGTCTCGCTCCATTCGATTCAGCATGAGGGTGCTAGGCAGGATGGTGGCGGCTATGGAGGCAGTACCCTTTGCTCAGCTGCACCTCCGTCCACTGCAGTTGGCCCTTCTAGCTGCCTGGGACAAGAGCCCCTTCTCCCCAGACAAACATCTTCACCTGACGCCTTCAGTCAGGTACGCACTCCGCTGGTGGCTTCGGTCCTCATCCCTATCCAAGGGGAGATCTTTTCTCCCAGTGAACTGGCTGGTCCTGACCACGGACGCCAGCCTCCTAGGCTGTACCGGCACCACACTGCTCAAGGATGTTGGACACCCCCAGGAGTCTTCCCTACCCATAAATATCCTGGAAATCCGCGCGATCTTCCTCACGCTCAAGGCGTTCCGCCCTCTGCTAGCGGGTCGTCAGATTCGAGTCTAGTCAGACAATGCGACAGCTGTAGCCTATATCAATCAGCAGGGGGGCACCCGCAGCAAAGCGGCTTATCTCGAGGCCCACAAGATCCTCAGCTGGGCCAAAACAGGGTCAGTGATATCAGCAGTACACATACCGGGAGTAGAGAACTGGGCAGCAGACTTCTAAGTCGCCAAGGCCTGGCCGCCGGAGAGTGGTCTCGCCACCCAGAAGTGTTTCTACACATCTGCACTCGCTGGGGCACACCAGACGTGACTCTAATGGCCTCAAGGTTGAACGCAAAGGTACCCACGTTCATAGCCAGGTCATGCGACCCGCAGTCCATCGGCGCGGATGCTCTAGTCTGCTCCAGGCACCACTTCCGCCTGCCTTACATATTTCTGCCGCGGGTAATCAGGAAGATCAAGGCAGAGGGATTCCCGGGGATACTGATAGCACCGGACTGGCCCAGGCGCGCCTGGTACGCCGAATTAGTACAAATGCTCACAGACGCACCGTGGCTCCTTCCAGACATCCCAGACTTGCTGACCCAAGGGCCCATTTCCCATCAGAACTCCAGAGCCCTGAAGCTGACGGCATGGCCATTGATACCTGGGTATTAACAAGAGCGGGATTCTCCCCCGCAGTTATCTCCACCATGATCAGCGCCTGAAAGCCTGCTTCATCCCGCATTTACCACCGTACTTGGAAAATCTTCCTTTCGTGGTGCAGGGAAACTAACGTCCAGCCTCTGCCTCTGGCCATCCCCAGAATTCTCGACTTTCTACAGTCTGGCTTGCAAGCGGGGTTGGCTCTCAGTTCCCTTAAAGGGCAGGTCTCAGCGCTCTCAATCTTCTACCAATGCCGCCTGGCTCAAAAACTGCAAGTCAAGACCTTCCTCCAGGGCGTTTCCCATCTAGTTCCCCCGTACAAACAGCCGCTGGAACCATAGGACCTCAATCTCGTTCTGGACGGTCTCCAGAGGTCCCCCTTTGAACCTCTCAAGGAATCCTCCCTTGCTCTGCTGTCCTGGAAGGTAACATTCCTGGTGGCAATTACGTCCATCAGACGGGTTTTGGAGCTGGCAGCACTCTCTTGCCGCAAGCCTTTTCTGATTTTTCACCAGGACAAGGTGGTCCTGCGCCCCCTTCCGGATTTTCGTCCAAAGGTTCCTACCCCGTTTCATTTGAACGAGGACATTGTTCTGCCTTCCTTTTGTCCGCACCCGGTTCATAGGGTGGTAAGGTCTCTGCATTCGTTAGACCTCGTCAGAGCTCTCAGATATTACATATCCAGGACAGCCCCCTTTAGGAAAACTGACTCTTTGTTCGTCATTCCTGAGGGGCCTAAGAAGGGACAGGTAGCTTCAAAGGCGACTCTGGCTCGCTGGATTCGCTCTGCGATCCAGGAAGTCTACCGCTTGCAACTCAAGCCCATTCCTAATTGGCTACGGGCTCATCCCACGCGAGCAGTTGGCGCTTCGTGAGCCATTCGGCATCAGGCTTCAGTGTAACAGGTGTGTAAGGCTGCGACCTGGTCTAGCCTACATACTTTTTCAAAGCATTACAGAGTCCATACCCAGGTTTCAACTGAGGCAAATCTGGGTAGGACAATTCTGCAAACGGCAGTAGAGCACCTCTCTCAGTAGGCGCTCCAGGCTGTCTGGGACTGGTTCCTAGTCCTTGGGTTGCGTTATCTTTTTTTTTTTTTTGTTTGTTTTTTTTTGGTTTCCCACTTATGGACTGCTTTAGGACGTCCCATGGTCCTGTGTCCCCCAATGAGGCGTCAGAGAAAAACGGATTTTTGTGTACTCACCGTAAAATCGTTTTCTCTTAGACATCATTGGGGACACAGCACCCACCCTGTTGCCCTGTGGGGCCTTGGTTCTCTCAGTACCTTATTTGGTTATGACTCTCTTTTTTTTTGTCATGTTCCTCTGTTAAGATAAGTTCTTACTATTTTTTTTTCTCCTCCTGCTTGTGCACTAAAACTGAGGTTTTCCGGCCAGGGGGTGTACACTGCAGAGGAGGAGCTATGCTTTTTGCATCTACTTAGTGTCCTATGGATAAGCAGCATAACACCCATGGTCCTGTGTCCCCCAATGATGGCTAAGAAAAAACGATTTTACGGTGAGTACACAAAAATCCGTTGTTTTTTTTGGACTATAAGAAGCACTTTTCTCCCCCAAATGTTGGGGAAAGTGGGGGGTTCGTCTTAGTCTGAATGTGGCTGCGGGGAATGAGGGTGCTGCGGTGGAGCGGGTCATCGGGGGCATGAGCAGACTGTAGCAGCCTGCCGTGACCACATGGGCCCGCACATTTGATATGCACGACCATCCTCCCGCCCATCATCCCTCAGCGCTGAAGCGCTGGGCGGGGGGGTGCGCACATTAATAGCCAGCCCGCGTGATCACCCCTGACAACTACAGCCTGGAGTGATCATGTGTAGCTATATTCACTGTCCCCCGCGCATCATCATCCGTGCAGTGAAGCAGTACACTCACCAGTTACTGTTCCTCTGCAGCATCGCTCATCCTCCTGTCTGCCGGCTAGCTGATCTGTGTAGAAGCGGTGAGCACAGCAATGATGTCATCACTGTGCGCACCGCTAGTCTCCACACAGGTCAGCTGACAGGCAGACAGGAGGACGAGCTATGCTGCAGGGGAACGGTGACAGCGCCACACTCCAGCGGCGCTGCTGCCGTCACTGACAGGTGGAGGAGCGATGCTGCATGGAGCGAGGAAAGTATAAAAGTTTGTTGGGTTTTTTTTTTGTGTGCCACAGGATACAGGCCATATAGCAGGATGGGGGAATATAGCAGGATGGATGGGGGTATATAGCAGGATGGCAGTATATTTCAGGATAAGGTCATATACCAGGATGGTGCTATGTAGCAGGATGGGGGCTATACCACAATGGCGGTATATAGCAGGAGGGGAATATACACCATGATGGCGGTATATTAGCAGGATGGGAATATATACCAGGATGGGGGTGTGTATATAGTATATATATATATATGTGTGTATGTATATATGTGTGTGTGTGTGTATGTATATATGTATGTATATATGTATGTATATATGTATAATATATATATATATATATATATATATATATATATATATATATATATATATATATATATATATATATATATATATATAATATATAAATAAATAAATAAATATATTAGGATGGGGATCATATACGAGGCAGGAGGATCATTACCAGGATGGGGTATCTTAGTAGAGAATTTGGGGACATTACCCCATAAGTGTCAGCAGCAGATCTTCACCCCATAAGTGTGTCATGGCCACATTTTTTGCTTAAAATTTTATGTCTTTATCGTTCCTATGGGAGACCCAGACATTGGGTGTATAGCTTCTGCCTCCGGAGGACACACAAAGTACTACACTAAAAAGTGTAGCTCCTCCCTCTGAGCTTATACACCCCCTGGAGAACCAGATCTAGCCAGTTTATCGCTTTGTGTTCAGGAGGCATACATCCACACATGCATTCTCATCTGATTTTTCATTTTTGGAAAGAGTTTGAAGAAAAGCGGGTCCAAGCTTGGACCCCCGGCATGTCCCTTCTCACCCCACTGTGTCGGCGGTGCTGTTAAGGTTGATTGCAAGGCTGGAGCCTTACATGCCGTGCTCCTTCACCATCCCTTTGGGCTCTGGCTTGAAGTGGGAGCCAGCACGGTTCTCCATGCTTGGCAGGAGACCGGTCTCCATCCGCAGCCCTTCAGGATCCTGCTGGACCGGAGCACTCGCCCCCAGGGACTTGGAACCATGCGTCTCAGCAAGCTAAGTACCTGAGACGTTTATATATGGGGGTCCCTTGTACTTTATTGTTGTGGGAGAGTGTGCTGAGTGATTTTTGTGACATTTCCGGCGGGTTCTCTGGCTGTCGCCTGAGAACCGCGCCGATGGTGCCTGCACGTCGGCCGCACCGCTCAAATTTAGGCCCCCGGCTTCGCCGGAGGCCTACTTTCGGTTTCACTGCCCTCGCATGTCATTCATGCAGAGGGACAATGCGGCTCCGCCCAGCGGCCGTTCTGCACAGGGGAGGGACACTCCTCACTGAGTATCTGTCTCCTCCCCTGTAGGTCTCTATGGCCCTCCAGATCCCACTCTCAGAGCTGGTCCCGCCCCCTCTCTTCGCTCCGGCGCCATTTTCTCAGCGTTCTTCCCTGCGATCAGCTCTGGCTGCAGCATCTCTGCTGAAGTGTTTGGGGTCCGGGCTTTGGGATCTGGAGGGCACACAAACCGCTCCAGCGGTCTGGTAAGCCACAACCTCCAGTTGTGGACCTTCTGTATATACTCTCTGGGGGTCATTCTGGCAGAGCCCCCACTTCAGCAGCAAGGCTGCAAAGCTGTTTTCAGTATGCACTGCATGTAAGCTCCTACTGTCTGAACCGAGCACCTATCCACATTGTGATGCCTGCTCTAACCTGACGATGCCTCAGCCTGGAATCGCACCCCCAGTGGTCTCTCCGGCTCCTGTGGCTGAACCCCCGGCTTGGGTAGAATCCTTCTCTAGGTCAATCTCCCAGTCTTTTGCCGACTCCATGGGACAGTTGTCCCGGACTCTGCTGAGCATGCATCAGCCCCCTTCACAGGGTGCCTCTGCTGCTAGGGCTCTCTCAGCGGAGCTCACAGAGGATTCATCATCTGGTCCCAGACCCAGTCCTCCTAAAAGGAGTCGCAGGGCTCCCTCTCCTTCCTCGTCCCGCGGCTCTGTTTCGGACGCTGACTCGCAGGATGAGGAGGATGCCTTTACTGGGGGCTCGGAGGCTAACTCCATGTGCCCCATTGATCTGTCCGAAAGTGACTCAGATGTTAGTGATTTGATTGCGTCCATTAATTCTGTACTGGATTTCAATCCGCCAGTATCAGAGGAGCAACCCTCTCTGGCAGAAAAGCACCAGTTTACCTCGCCTAAAAGGACACAGAGTGTGTTTTCTTTGTCGCTCCATTGGGAGACCCAGACAATTGGGTGTATAGCTTCTGCCTCCGGAGGCCACACAAAGTATTACACTTTAAAAAGTGTAACCCCTCCCCTCTGCCTATACACCCTCCCGTGCATCACAGGCCCATCAGTTTTATGCTTTGTGTTGAAGGAGGCACACATTCACGCAAGCTCCACATTTAGTCAGCAGTAGCTGCTGATTTTATCGGATGGAAGAAAAGAGGGCCCATAACAGGGCCCCCGGCATGCTCCCTTCTCACCCCACTAATGTCGGCGGTGCTGTTAAGGTTGAGGTACCCATTGCGGGTACAAAGGCTGGAGCCACATGCCGTTTTCCTTTCCCATCCCTTAGAGGCTCTGGGAGAAGTGGGATCCTAACCGGCCACCATGCACTGGGACCGGGCTCCCTCCGCAGCCCCTGGGGGAATCTGACGAACAGGAGACTGGGTATCATCAGGGACAGGCCCTGCTTCTAAGAGGTACTCTGTGTCCCCTTGGGGACGGCGCATGGAGCGCCTGTGTAACAGACGCTGCAGCGGCTGCTGTGTTTTTTGTGACGCCGGGCCGACCGCGCCTGTTTGCCGGCCGCGTTATTAAATTTAGTCCCCGGCTTCTGCGGCCTAGTACCATAACTCCCGCCCCCGGGCCTGCCAGTCAGGGGTAAGGGTGGGACGGTCGACTGGACGTCGGCAGTGAGGGCTGGAGCATACTTAGGTATCCTCCTCCCCCCTCACTGAGCACTGAGGGGCACCAGATTCAGTCACGCCCACGGCTCCCTCCTCCTCTGAGAACGCTGGCAGCCATTGTTATAATCACTTCTGCCGGTGGAGGAATTCAGAACGAGCTCTACAGCTCTGGGAGGCCCAGGCAGGGAATCTGGTGGTCACACAACCGCTTTATATATATATATTATAGTATAGTATACATTTTCTGTTCGGCCGCATTATTTGCCTTTGGCTATATACCCTCACTGATTACTCTAAGAGGAGACAACAGCATGTCGTCCGCAAAGAGCAAGGGTGCCAAGGCACAGGCTTATTTTGCAACCTGTACCTCTTGTGCGGCTATGTTACCTGCAGGTTCCACCTACCCTCATTGTGTGCAATGCTCGACCCCTGTGGCACTCACTCAGCCGGAGCCTCAGGCACTGGTGGGACCCTCGGCTCAGGTAGAACCACCGGCTTCCACTGTCCAGGTGGCAGGGACAGAGTTTGCAGTTTTGGCTGAGAAACTCTGAGTCGCTTTCACAATCCATGGCTCCGTCTATGGACAGATGGTCTGCTAAGATACTAGAAGCCTTGCAGTCCAGACAGGTATCACAGGCCCAGGGCAGTTCATCACCCCCAGGCCCCCTTCGGTCGGCGCAGCAAAGTGCTCCTGGGGTGACACCTAGGTCCCACGGGGAGGACTCCGACACGGACCGCAGTCCCAGACCGCCTAAGCGGGCTCACTGGGAACCTTCCTCGCCTTCATCACGCTGCTCAGGGTCTCAGCATGAGGACTCTCTGGAGGATGAAGCGGAGGTCGCAGCTCAGGGCTCTGACCCTGACGTTGCTCTCAATCTTGATACACCTGAAGGGGACGCCATAGTAAATGACCTTACAGCGTCCATCAACCAGGTGCTAGAACTTTCTCCTCCAACTCCACCTATAGAGGAGTCGGCTTCACAGCAGGAGAAACACCAGTTTAGGTTTCCCAAACGTACACGGAGTGCGTTTTTCGACCACTCTAACTTCAGAGATGCTGTCCAGAAGCACCGAGCATTTCCGGACAAGCGCTTTACTAAGCGCCTTAATGACACACGTTACCCCTTCCCCCCTGACGTAGTTAAGGGTTGGGCTCAGTGTCCCAAGGTGGATCCTCCAGTCTCTAGACTGGCGGCTAGATCCGTAGTATCAGTGGCAGATGGCTCATCGCTCAAGGATGCCACCGACAGGCAAATAGAGCTCCTGATGAAATCCATCTATGAAGCCATAGGCGCGTCTTTTGCTCCGGCATTCGCAGCCGTGTGGGCACTCCAAGCTATCTCAGCTTGTCTGTCTGAGATTAATGCGGTCACACGTACCTCTACTCCGCAGGTTATGTCTTTGACTTCTCAGGCGTCGGCTTTTTCGTCCTACGCCATGAACGCCGTCCTGGACTCTGCGAGCCGTACAGCGGTAGCATCCGCCAATTCGGTGGCAGTCCGCAGGGCCATGTGGCTACGCGAATGGAAGGCAGACTCTGCTTCCAAGAAGTTCTTAACCGGTTTGCCATTTTCCGGCGACCGTTTGTTTGGCGAGCAATTGGACGAAATTATTAAACAATCCAAGGGAAAGGACTCGTCCTTACCCCAGTCCAAACCAAACAGACCTCAGCAGCGAAAGATACAACCCAGGTTTCGGTCCTTTCGGCCCTCAGCCAGGTCCCGTTCCTCCACGTCCAACAGGTCAGAGAAGGGCCAGAGGAACTCTTCTGCATGGCGGTCTAAGTCACGTCCTAAAAAGACCGCCGGAGGAGCCGCCCCCAAGGCGGCCTCCTCATGACTTTCGGCCTCCCCAAACCGCATCCTCGGTCGGTGGCAGGCTCTCCCGCTTTTGCGTCGCCTGGTGGCCACATGTCCAAGACCGATGGGTGAGAGACATTCTGTCTCACGGTTACAGGATAGAGCTCAGTTCTCGTCCTCCGACTCGTTTCTTCAGGACATCTCCGCCCCCCGAGCGAGCCGATGCACTTTTTCAGGCGGTAAACACTCTGAAGGCAGAAGGAGTTGTGATCCCCGTTCCCCTTCAAGAACGTGGTCGCGGTTTTTACTCCAACTTGTTCGTGGTGCCAAAAAAGGACGGATCATTCCGTCCCGTTCTGGACCTCAAACTGCTCAACAGACACGTGAGAACCAGACGGTTCCGGATGGAATCTCTCCGCTCTGTCATCGCCTCGATGTCCCAAGGAGACTTCCTAGCATCAATCGACATCAGGGATGCTTATCTCCATGTGCCGATTGCACCAGAGCATCAACGCTTCCTGCGTTTCGCCATCGGGGACGAACACCTTCAGTTCGTGGCACTGCCTTTCGGCCTGGCGACAGCCCCACGGGTCTTCACCAAGGTCATGGCAGCAGTGGTGGCGGTCCTACACTCTCAGGGCCACTCGGTGATCCCTTACTTAGACGATCTTCTAGTCAAGGCACCCTCCCGGGTGGTATGTCAACACAGCCTGACCATTGCTCTGGAGACTCTCCAGAGGTTCGGGTGGATCATCAATTTCCCAAAGTCAAAATTGACACCGACCCAATCACTGACTTACCTCGGGATGGAGTTTCATACTCTCTCAGCGATAGTGAAGCTTCCGCTGGACAAACAGCGTTCGCTGCAGACAGGGGTGCACTCTCTCCTTCGGGCCCAGTCACACCCCTTGAGGCGCCTCATGCACTTCCTAGGGAAGATGGTGGCAGCAATGGAGGCAGTTCCCTTTGCGCAGTTTCATCTGCGTCCACTTCAATGGGACATTCTCCTCAAATGGGACAGGAGGTCGACGTCCCTAGACAGGAACGTCTCTCTTTCACTGGCAGCCAAAACCTCTCTTCAGTGGTGGCTTCTTCCCACGTCTTTGTCGAAGGGAAAATCCTTCCTGCCCCCATCCTGGGCTGTGGTCACGACGGACGCGAGTCTGTCAGGGTGGGGAGCTGTCTTCCTCCACCACAGGGCTCAGGGAACCTGGACTCCGACAGAGTCCTCCCTTCAGATCAATGTTCTGGAGATAAGGGCAGTGTATCTAGCCCTAAAGGCGTTCCAGCGGTGGCTGGAGGGCAGGCAGATCCGAATACAGTCGGACAACGCCACGGCGGTCGCGTACATCAACCACCAGGGCGGCACACGCAGTCGTCAAGCCTTCCAAGAAGTCCGGCGGATTCTGCTGTGGGCGGAAGCCACAGCCTCCACCATCTCCGCAGTTCACATCCCGGGCGTAGAAAACTGGGAAGCAGACTTTCTCAGTCGCCAGGGCATGGACGCAGGGGAATGGTCTCTTCACCCGGACGTGTTTCAAGAGATCTGTTGCCGCTGGGGAACGCCGGACGTCGACCTCATGGCGTCTCGGCACAACAACAAAGTCCCGGCATTCATGGCACGGTCTCAAGATCACAGAGCTCTGGCGGCGGACGCATTAGTTGGGGATTGGTCACAGTTTCGACTGCCTTATGTATTTCCTCCTCTGGCACTGCTGCCCAGAGTGTTACGCAAGATCAGGTCCGACTGCCGCCGCGCCATCCTCGTCGCTCCAGACTGGCCGAGGAGGTCGTGGTACCCAGATCTGTGGCACCTCACGGTGGGTCAACCGTGGGCACTCCCAGACCGACCAGACTTGCTGTCTCAAGGGCCATTTTTCCATCTGAATTCTGCGGCCCTCAACCTGACTGTGTGGCCATTGAGTCCTGGCTCCTAGCGTCCTCAGGGTTATCTCAAGATGTCATTGCCACCATGAGACAGGCCAGGAAACCAACGTCCGCCAAGATCTATCACAGGGCTTGGAGGATCTTCTTATCCTGGTGCGCTGATCAGGGTTTTACCCCCTGGCCGTTTGCCTTACCCACTTTTCTTTCTTTCCTTCAATCCGGAATGGACAAGGGTTTGTCTCTCGGCTCTCTCAAGGGACAAGTATCGGCGCTTTCCGTGTTTTTTTTCAAAAGCGTCTAGCCAGGCTTCCGCAGGTCCGCACGTTCCTGCAGGGAGTTTGCCACATAGTCCCACCTTACAAGCGTCCGCTGGAACCCTGGGATCTTAACAGGGTGCTAACGGCTCTTCATAAACCACCTTTCGAGCCGATGCGGGATGTGTCTCTATCACGCCTTTCGCAGAAGGTGGCCTTCCTAGTGGCAGTCACATCACTTCGGAGAGTGTCTGAGCTAGCAGCGCTGTCATGCAAAGCCCCCTTCCTGGTGTTTCACCAGGATAAGGTGGTTCTGCGTCCGGTCCCGGAATTTCTCCCTAAGGTGGTGTCCCCTTTTCATCTCAATCAGGATATCTCCTTACCTTCTTTTTGCCCTCATCCAGTTCACCAATGTGAAAAGGATTTGCACTTGTTAGATCTGGTGAGAGCACTCCGGCTCTACATTTCTCGCACGGCGCCCCTGCGCCGTTCTGATGCGCTCTTTGTCCTGGTCGCTGGCCAGCGTAAGGGGTCGCAGGCTTCCAAGTCAACCTTGGCTCGGTGGATCAAGGAACCGATTCTTGAAGCCTACCGTTCTTCTGGGCTTCCGATTCCTTCAGGGCTGAAAGCCCATTCTACCAGAGCCGTAGGTGCATCCTGGGCATTGCGGCACCAGGCTACGGCTCAGCAGGTGTGTCAGGCGGCTACCTGGTCGAGTCTGCACACTTTCACGAAACATTATCAGGTGCATGCCTATGCTTCGGCAGATGCCAGCCTAGGTAGGCGAGTCCTTCAGGCGGCGGTTGCCCACCTGTAAGAGGGGGCCGTTTTCGGCTCTTTTTATCAGGGTATTCTTTTACCCACCCAGGGACTGCTTTTGGACGTCCCAATTGTCTGGGTCTCCCAATGGAGCGACAAAGAAGGGAATTTTGTTTTACTTACCGTAAATTCCTTTTCTTCTAGCTCCTATTGGGAGACCCAGCACCCGCCCCTGTTCCCTTCGGGCTGTTTGTTCTTTTGTGTACACATGTTGTTCATGTTGAATTGTTCTTTTGGTTCATGGTTTCAGTTCTCCGAACATCCTTCGGATTGAATTTACCTTAGACCAATTTATAAGTTTCCTCCTTCCTGCTTTGGCACCAAAACTGATGGGCCCGTGATGCACGGGAGGGTGTATAGGCAGAGGGGAGGGGTTACACTTTTTAAAGTGTAATACTTTGTGTGGCCTCCGGAGGCAGAAGCTATACACCCAATTGTCTGGGTCTCCCAATAGGAGCTAGAAGAAAAGGAATTTACGGTAAGTAAACAAAATTCCCTTCTTTTAACCACTCCAGTTTTCAGGCCGCTGTGTCCAAGCCTAGGGCCTGTCCTGACAAACGCTTCCCAAAGCATGGTTCTGATGATCGGTTTCCATTTCCACCTGAGGTGGTCAAGGAGTGGGCTCATTCACCAAAGGTAGATCCTCCGGTGTCTAGGCTATCAGCCCGGACCGTTGTGTCAGTGGCTGATGACACCTCTCTTAAGGATTCCACTGACCGCCAGGTCGACCTTCTGGCCAAATCTGTATATGAGGCGGCAGGGGCCTCGTTCTCCCCGACTTTTGCAGCAGTGTGGGCTCTCAAAGCCATCTCTGCTTCTCTAGAGGAGATGCATTCCCTCGCCAGGGAATCTATGCCTGCAATGGTTTCCTTAACTTCCCAAGCTTCAGCTTTTTCATCCTAAGCCATGTCTGCCATGCTGGAAGCTTCTCACCGCACTGCGGTGGCTTCGGCTAATTCCCTCGCTATCCGCAGGATCCTGTGGCTTCGAGAGTGGAAGGCAGATGCTTCCTCGAAGAAGTTCCTTGCTGGACTCCCTTTTGCTGGGTCCAGGCTGTTCGGTGAACAGCTGGATGAAATTATTAAGGAAGCTACTGGCGGGAAGAGTACTTCCATGCCACAAACCAAACCCAGGAAACCTGTCCAGGGTAGGAATCAGTCGAGGTTTCATTCCTCTCGTTCCTCCAACTGGTCGTCCTCTAAGCCCTCGGCCTCGTCCACTAACTCAGCCAAGGACCAAAAATCCAGCTGGCGCACAAAAGCGCGTCCACAGAAGACCGCAGGAGCTGCTGCCACTAAGGCAGCCTCCTCTTGACTATCTGTCCGCGCCAGCAACGTCCTTAGTCGGTGGCAGGCTCTCCCACTTTGGCGACGTGTGGTTTCAACACGTCTCCGATCAGTGGGTGCGGGATATCATCTCCCACGGCTACAGGATAGAATTCTCTTCCAGCCCGCCAAACAGATTTTTTTCTGTCAACTCCCCCCTGCTCCAAGGCCGCCGCCTTCTCACAGGCCGTGGCATCCTTGCAGGCCAACGGAGTAATTGTACCGGTTCCCGCCCGGGAACGGTTCAGAGGTTTCTACTCAAATCTCTTCCTAGTCCCCAAAAAGGACTGTTCCTTCCGGCCCATCCTGGATCTCAAGCTTCTCAACAAGCATGTTCAGGTGCGGCATTTTTCGCATGGAGTCTCTGCGGTCAGTCATTGCCTCAATGACCCAAGGGGATTTCCTGGCATCCATCGACATCAGAGATGCCTATCTAAATGTGCCAATTGCAGTTTCACACCAGCGTTGGCTATGTTTTGCAATCGAAGAGGAACATTTCCAATTCGTGGCTCTCCCCTTCGGGTTAGCCAAAGCCCCTCGGGTATTCACCAAGGTCATGGCAGCAGTGGTTGCGGTTCTGCACATCCAGGGGTTAGCAGTGATTCCTTACCTGGACGACCTTCTTGTCAAGGCTTCATCCAGCGCAGACTGTCAGCGGAGTGTCTCGCTCACTCTTGCCACTCTAGCCCAATTCGGGTGGCTTGTCAATCTGCCCAAATCCACTCTGACTCCGACCCAGAGGCTCACGTACCTAGGGATGCAGTTCGAAACTCTGTCGGCACTTGTGAAGCTGCCCTTAGTAAAACAGCAGTCCCTCCAACTGGCGGTGCGCTCTCTGCTGAGGCCCCACCGTTATTCCATCAGGCACCTGATGCAGGTGCTGGGTAAGATGGTGGCGTCAATGGAGGCTGTTCCCTTTGCCCAGTTCCATCTGCGTCCACTGCAGCTGGACATTCTCCGCTGTTGGGACAAGCGGCCTTCCTCCTTACACAGGCTAGTGGCTCTGTCGCCACAGACCAGGAGCTCTCTTCAGTGGTGGCTTCGGCCCCTCTCTCTGTCTCAGGGGCGCTCCTTCCTGGCCCCGTCCTGGGTGATCCTCACCACGGATGCCAGTCTATCCGGCTGGGGAGCGGTATGTCTCCACCACCGAGCACAGGGCACTTGGACTCCGTCCGAGTCAGCCCTCTCGATCAATGTGCTGGAAACCAGAGCTGTCTTTGTTGGCGGGCAAGCACATCCGAGTCCAGTCAGACAACGCGACAGCGGTTGCCTACATCAATCACCAAGGCGGGACACGCAGCCGCCTGGCAATGTTGGAGGTTCAACGCATCCTTCAATGGACGGAGGACTCGAAGTCCACCATATCCGCAGTCCACATCCCAGGCGTGGAAAACTGGGAAGCAGATTATCTCAGCCGTCAAACCGTAGACAACAGAGAATAATAGAGATAGGTGATAATGCCGCGCCACAGATCACTTCTGGAACCGTAAGATTAACGTATCTTTATTGGCATAGGTCTACGCGTTTCAGGAGCTCCGCTCCCTTCCTCAGGACCGTGAAGAACCAAGAGACATCAAATCTAAAATGGTGTCTACTGACATACATTAAATAGCCCCATTGACGTCATAAGGACCATCCCTCATGAAAAAAAAACGAGCGGGAAGAACACGTTGCATTAAAACCATGACATCATATAAACATTTGCATATACAAATTAATGAACACTGTGTGCAAAAACATATGAGAAGCATGAACCAAATCTACTGGCAAAAAACATGTGAACAAATGATTAAAACATCTGCAAACATTTGCAGATCCAGAATATATGTACAAAAAATGTATTAAGAGATCGAGCAAAAAATCCCCAGGTATGCTCGATCTCTTAATACATTTTTTGTACATATATTCTGGATCTGCAAATGTTTGCAGATGTTTTAATCATTTGTTCACATGTTTTTTGCCAGTAGATTTGGTTCATGCTTCTCATATGTTTTTGCACACAGTGTTCATTAATTTGTATATGCAAATGTTTATATGATGTCATGGTTTTAATGCAACGTGTTCTTCCCGCTCGTTTTTTTTTCATGAGGGATGGTCCTTATGACGTCAATGGGGCTATTTAATGTATGTCAGTAGACACCATTTTAGATTTGATGTCTCTTGGTTCTTCACGGTCCTGAGGAAGGGAGCGGAGCTCCTGAAACATGTAGACCTATGCCAATAAAGATACGTTAATCTTACGGTTCCAGAAGTGATCTGTGGCGCGGCATTATCACCTATCTCTATTATTCTCTGTTATCTGCCATCGGGTGGCTGCAGCCTGGATCAATACATTACATGCGATTAAAGGGGTTGTGACTTGCACAACTCCATCTGGTGAGTATTCACTCCCCCTTCCTCACCCCATATTATTGGGGTAATACCCTATTTGCGCTTCTTTTTCCACAGCTTTGTACAGTCAAACCGTAGACAGCGGCGAGTGGTCCCTGCATCCGGCAGTGTTTGTCAATCTGCCGCAAGTGGGGCACTCCGGAAGTGGACCTAATGGCATCCCGTCACAACAACAAGGTTCCGGTTTACGTGGCTCGCTCCCACGATCCTCAGGTTTTTGCAGCGGACGCTCTGGTTCAAGATTGGTCCCAGTTTCGTCTGTCCTACGTGTTTCCCCCTCTAGCTCTCTTGCCCAGAGTCCTGCGCAAGATCAGAATGGAGGGCCGTCAAGTCATCCTCATTGCCCTGGACTGGCCCAGGCGAGCTTGGTATCCAGACCTGCTCCATCTGTCCGTAGAGGTGCCGTGGCATCTTCCGGACCGTCCAGACCTTCTCTCACAAGGTCCGTTTTTCCGCCAGAATTCTGCGGCTCTCAGATTGACGGCGTGGCTCTTGAGTCCTGGATCTTGACGACTTCTGGTATCCCTCCTGAAGTCATCTCCACTATGACTCGGGCCCGTAAGTCTTCCTCTGCCAAGATCTATCACAGGACTTGGAAGATTTTCCTGTCCTGGTGTCGCTCTTCCGGGCATTCTCCTTGGCCTTTTTCCTTGCCGACCCTTCTGTCTTTTCTACAGTCCGGTCTGCAACTTGGACTGTCCCTCAACTCTCTCAAGGGACAAGTCTCAGCTTTGTCAGTTCTGTTCCAGCGGCGTCTCGCCCGGCTGGCTCAGGTCCGCACCTTCATGCAAGGTGCGTCTCACATCATCCCGCCTTACCGGCGGCCCTTGGATCCCTGGGACCTCAATTTGGTTCTCACGGTTTTGCAGAAACCCCCCTTTGAGCCTCTTAGGGAGGTTTCTTTGTTTCGTCTTTCACAGAAAGTGGTCTTTCTAGTGGCCATAACTTACCTCATGAGAGTCTCTGATTTAGCTGCGCTCTCTTCGGAGTCACCTTTTTTGGTTTTTCATCAAGACAAGGTGGTTCTCCGTCCGACTCCGGACTTTCTCCCTAAGGTGGTTTCTCCTTTCCACCTTAACCAGGACATTACCGTACCTTCCTTTTTGTCCGGCTCCTGTTCATCGCTTTGAAAAAGCGTTGCATACTCTGGATCTGGTGCGGGCGCTCCGGATCTATGTGTCTCGCACCGCTGCTCTTAGGCAGTGCACCTCTCTTTTTGTGCTAACCACAGGTCGGCGTAAGGGCCTCTCGGCTTCTAAGCCGACCTTAGCCCGTTGGATTAGGTCAACCATTTCGGATGCCTACCAGTGTTCTCAGGTGCCTCTCCCGCCGGGGATCAAGGCACACTCGACCAGAGCTGTCGGTGCCTCTTGGGCTTTCAGGCAGCAGGCTACGGCTCAGCAAGTCTGTCAGGCTGCCACTTGGACTAGCCTGCATACCTTTTCAAAGCACTACCAAGTGCATGTGTCACGGTCAGAATGACGATGATGATGAGACTCAAAGGATCTCTCGATATCCGGCTGCTGTTTCTAATTAAAAATGTCATGAGTGCACACGAGACTAAATAACTGGACAGCAAGTCAGTTACATCTATCTCCATGACTGGCTCTTGACCAAGTGTACTTTTTATTGTTTGAAAGAAACTCTAGACCAAGCAGTAAGGGGGTGTAAACAAAAGTTTTAGTCCAATCAAGTATTGCAGGTCAGGGCTTCATGACGTAGAGAGATCTGCACATCCTCCTTGGATTGGTCAGTCCAGGCTCCAGGAATTTCTTTTGTCCATCTGTCTTGGGTGTAGAACAGGAAATAGCAGCCATCTTTACAATTACATGTGTTGGTATATACTGTGTCTAAGGAAAATACACTGAATATGCAATATACATATATACATGTTGGTAAGAAACAAAAGCATTCACAAATATGTGTTAGTTCACATCTACTGAACTATATAACTGAGTCTATGAAATGGCTGAATTAAGTATTTTTGGATACTCAATTCTTTATCCTCAACAGTCCCCCCTAAAGACTTCTGCCATTTCTAAATTCTAAGGGTACTGTGTTCCCTTAGGAAGAGAGGTAGAAAGATCTGTTGAAAAACCTGCCTAACTGAACGTTGAAACATGGTCGGAAAGGGGAAAGGGGTTTTCTTCACCGGTTTGAGACCAAGGACTCCTAGGCGAGTCCTCACCCTTTGTAGTTGGACTTTCCCATGTCTCAAGGTTCTCTAAGTCCTCTCTTCTAACTGTTC
The DNA here is from genome assembly GCF_048569485.1 of Anomaloglossus baeobatrachus. NCBI lineage: Eukaryota > Metazoa > Chordata > Amphibia > Anura > Aromobatidae > Anomaloglossus > Anomaloglossus baeobatrachus. Next base: position 50,445,907 of record NC_134363.1, on the reverse strand, counting down.
TGGCAATGCTGGTCTAAGACTGTACAGGGTTTTCTGAAAAGGATAAGTATGAGCAGAACGCTCAGTGCAGCTCTGGTTGATCGACCCTTTTGCAATGCGAGGTGTGGATCCATAGATGTTTCTGTGGTTGGATCGGCTCATCTAGTGTTGACTCATGGCTCTTTCTCGCTTGTCGTTTAGGATCAATCAGTCTCCTGACTGGAGACCATATGCTAATAGCTCTGATTTAAGATCTGGAATTGGAGAATACACCTGATTATCACACTATTCAGTCAATTATATAAAAATATACATGTCTATGCTAAACCAAAAAAACATCTTACATAAAGACCTGCTTATTGCAAAAAGAAAACCATATACATTTTATACACGATTTACTAGTTTCCACTTTTCTATAAAATATACACTTATTGTAAACACATTTTTTTACATACCACCTTCATGTGCTTCTCAACAATATCGTTTTCTGTACTGGAATGCCTCTGACCAAACCTGGAGAGAAATTTACACAACACGCACAGACTTGCATACAACATGCTCATGATATACATCTATAATCAGTTTGCAGTCTCTAAGAATGGGTAGAGTAGGTGCAGGGTGTTTCTACGGACTCTTTACAGTTTTTTCTCACTTCGTTCTAGGCACTTGTCTCACAAGACTGGGTGAATCTGCCCACCTGGGTACTGAACCCGGTATCACCAAAGCACATACTGACCATTGTCTTTCACAAACGTTACCTGGGCCATCATTAAGAAGAGCTCTCATGGCAGAGAAAGCTTACCACCCTTTGTCCACAGACCTTCCTCAGTCAGCTGGCTCCCTGCATGTGACACTCCATTCCTTGTTGTATCGCTTGTTCCTGTAGGGATTTAAGAACACAAGGAGTGACAGAAGTCACTAACGTGACCGGTGTCACCAAGGCATGGTCGGTATTGGTGAAAGACTCTCAACTCTAGGCCCGTTACCTGCTTCTTGGTCAGCTGCACCTGTGCGAGGATCTCCATCCGAATCAATCAGCACAGATCTAGACTTTCTTTTCGGCATACCTAATTCATTTGACAACAGGAAAAAATCTACAACCTACATACACCTCTAAAGATTCTTACCCACTCCTGTTCTACCCATCAAGAGAGGCATTAATGCATCACTGTCTCCTGTATCAATAGGATTGGAGGGAGTGGTCGAATTTAGACTACCTCATGTGGTGTAAACAGCAGCATATCCAGTGCAGAATCGACCACCATCTGGTTTCATCTATAAAAACAAAAACTAAAAAATATACATTAGATCATTCTTATAACTTTATCTCTGATCATAATACAGTTAGTGGTCATCTATACTTCACATCACTGAGAATACTAAATAAATAAACAAACAAACATATAAGACAAGACTTTCCTATTTCAGTTAACAGATATACCTCATAGTAATCTAATAAACATAGCCTGTGGGAAAAAGGTCAGCTTCAAAACCTATCTAATATGCCTACTGCACCCTCGAAGAAACTGGAGAATATAATAAATACCTTATTCCCCCCTTGTTTAATTGTTTATTTACCAATATGGCAAAATTCAGCGTTTTTATACTGGTATTCCCTAAAAGAAAAAAATAAAACAGCAGGTAATAAATTAGCTACATACTAAAACTTAAAAAGAACAAACACTGAAAATAACGTATATCTCACAACAATATACATTACTGGGAAATTTTAAAACCTTACAATAAACACTGTATGCATAAAGAAAAGAAAAACCTTTCATAGTAGAAACAACTGATACATGATGAAATGACAGCTGTGACTGGGCGACTAACCTGCAAAAATATATGAATTGTTTAGAAATAATCGTAAAAACAGAAAAGATGATAGTCACAAAATAAAAATATATTGTTCAAATAAATCGCCATTAAAAACAAAACAACACAAATTATATCGCACATCCCATGAAATCTAATATTCCCTATTCCGGTATAAGCAGTAAACTAAAAATGGGAAATCCTGAACTCCAAGGGTTAAACCAAACTTACGTCACTATTGGGGAAAGACACATTCCATTCTTATCTCTGACTTTATCAATTCAGTAAAAAAAAATTTCACTTACTTATCTTTGACTTGCATGTATTGGATAGCTGAGTAAACAAATATACAATTTATACTTATTCAAATGTGTTAGTCATTTATACCAGAGAACACCTCCCACCGGGGATGGGTGGAGAGTCTTAGACAAAGAGCCATTGCGAGGGGTGTGGCTTATGAGGTGTACTGCCATCAGTGGGTGTAGCAAGACGGCTGCCACAGGAAGTTCCAGGCACCTGACTTCCGGGTGTAGCATCCATGTTGTGACTCTCTGGGTGTACTGGGAGTGGCTGTAACTACGTAGTAAACCAGGGATACTTTTAGTGCCTGTAAATTTGCATTCCAGCATACAAAGGAGAGATTTGATTAGCACTAGATATAATGACTTCTAAAGGAAAACCATGAGGCACAGCTAGAGAAAAACATTTAGTGATTCTACAAACAGCAACAGACAGTGAATGAGGTCTTTGTTCTCCAGGATACTCTCACTGGAGATTAATCTGAACTTCAATACATGGGTTGCAGCCTGCCATCTAGTGGTAGTTCAACGATTTTACACAACTTTTTGCAATCTTTTATATTTTTTCCGTTTTTTGTAACTAGGGCGACAGCGTTCTCAGCTCCTACTAAAAACAACATATTTATCTCTTGAACAGAGTGTATACAAAGTGCTCTAATTGGACCGGCCGGCTCCAACCGGAATTCTTTCCCGCCTCGTTATGACGACCTACCCCCTCATAACAGTGGCTCACGTTTAATACGCAGGGGAATACGCTAATTCCGACACTTTTACCTTAACTAAAATGAAATCCTTTCCCGTCTCTTCTGCTATGCAAACAGTGACTTGCGCCTGAACCGCAGGGGAATACGCTAATTCCACTTTAAGTTAACAGAACCCTTCCCGCCTCGTTTATTATCTATCCAACATTCAATATTTAATATTTAATATCTAATATCTAACAAACAGTGGCTGTGTCATCCGCAACACAGGGGAATCGCTAGTTCTCATACTTCTGTTCAAAAACAAACAATTTAAAAAAACTGAAAAATGCATGAACCCGTTAATTTCTCTCTAATCCAAACCAAAATAACACTTGTCTTTCTTTCAAATCATTACAACTGTTTGCTTTACTATACAAAGGCTGCAGCCATCTCCTGTATGTTACCCCACTGACCCCTCCTTTCTCTTCACTGCAAAGAGCTGCGCTGTTTTGACCACCGGTGTCTGCCTCTTCACTCCTCCACCCCCTTTGTTTCTCAGCTAAAAGACAGCAGGGACGTAGCTATGTAATTCGATCTCTGCTCTTTCTCAAGCAGTCGGTGGGCAATGGCCAACACACACTGACCCCCCCCTTCTCCTCCACAGAACAAAGACAGCAGCTGCGTCTGTGTGGGCTCTATCAACCCCCCTTCTCCTCCCTGCTGCCCTCTTAAGGCCCCGTCACACTAAGCAACTTACCAGCGATCCCAACAACGATAGGGATCGCTGGTAAGTTGCTAGGAGGTTGCTGGTGAGCTGTCACACTGCGACGCTCCAGTGATCCCACCAGCAATCTGACCTGGCAGGGATCGCTGGAGCGTCGCTACACGAGTTGCTGGTGAGCTCACCAGCAACCAGTGACCAGCCCCCAGCGCCACGTGGAAGATGCTGCGCTTGGTAACTAAGGTAAATATCGGGTAACCAAACCGATATTTACCTTGGTTACCAGTGCACGCAGCTACACGTGCAGAGAGCAGGGAGCAGCGCACACTGAGCGCTGGCTCCCTGCTCTCCTAGTTACAGCACACATCGGGTTAATTACCCGATGTGTGCTGCAGCTAAATGTGCACAGAGCAGGGAGCAGCGCACAATGCTTAGCGCTGGCTCCCTGCTTTCACAGCTACAGTACACATCGGGTTAATTAACCCGATGTGTCCTGCAGCTACATGTGCACAGAGCAGGAGCCGGCACTGACAGTGAGAGCGGCGGAGGCTGGTAACAAAGGTAAATATCGGGTAACCAAGGACAGGGCTTCTTGGTTACCCGATGTTTACATTGGTTACCAGCCTCCGCAGAAGCCGGCTCCTGCTGCCTGCACATTTAGTTGTTGCTGTCTCGCTGTCACACACAGCGATCTGTGCTTCACAGCGGGACAACAAGAACTAAAAAATGGCCCAGGACATTCAGCAACAACCAACGACCTCACAGCAGGGGCCAGGTTGTTGCTGGATGTCACACACAGCAACATCGCTAGCAACGTCACAAAAGTTGTTCGTTAGCAGCGATGTTGCTAGCGATGTTGCTTAGTGTGACGGGGCCTTTAGCAAAAGAACGTAGCTGCGTGAGCGAGTGACCCCCCCACCTTTTTCTTGCTTTCCTCTTAGTGGAGAAATGCAGGCAGTGGGTGATTAACTCTCCCCCCCCCCCCGCTTTCTTTGTCTAAGAGACTGCAGGCACAGCGCGTAATACAACTCCCGCTCTCTGTCCCGTGTAAGCAGCCAGTGAGGGACTGACCCCCCTCCTTTTTGTGTAACAGACTGCAGGCACGCCGGGCTTCTCTCCACCATTTCTATAGCTGTCTGCTCAGACAATTAACTCTCCGAGAACCAAACAGAGAAATCACAAGCCTGATTAACCATACACCTATATATAAATCAACAGCTACTCAAAAAGCCCCCCATTTCTACCTTACTTACAGCCAGAAATACAGACAGCCGGATCCTATACAAAAGACCTAAAAGCCAGCACCTATAGGGTCTGGGTTTTTTCTCTAGGTCACCGGCGAGCGACAGTCACACCGTTAGGTCTCCGGTGCACTACCATTCTCCGGACTAGTGACCACCCCCTTTCGCCAGGTGTCTCTCGATCCACAGGTAAAACAGCACACACAATGTATATGATGCTTACCGTGAAACGGAGGGCGATCAAACCTCGATATCGAGCAACACCTGGATACTTGTGGAGTAGCCCCAGACGTCCGGAAAGTGGAAGCTCTGACTCACTCTTCTCGGTGGCCCCACACTTGGCGCGCCAACTGTCAAGGTCAGAATGACGATTATGATGAGACTCAAAGGATCTCTCGTTATCCGGCTGCTGTTTCTAATTAAAAATGTCATGAGTGCACACGAGACTAAATAACTGGAAAGCAAGTCAGTTACATCTATCTCCATGACTGGCTCTTGACCAAGTGTACTTTTTATTGTTTGAAAGAAACTCTAGACCAAGCAGTAAGGGGGTGTAAACAAAAGTTTTAGTCCAATCAAGTATCGCAGGTCAGGGCTTCATGACGTAGAGAGATCTGCACATCCTCCTTGGATTGGTCAGTCCAGGCTCCAGGAATTTCTTTTGTCCATCTGTCTTGGGTGTAGAACAGGAAATAGCAGCCATCTTTACAATTACATGTGCTGGTATATACTGTGTCTAAGGAAAATACACTGAATATGCAATATACATATATACATGTTAGTAAGAAACAAAAGCATTCACAAATATGTGTTAGTTCACATCTACTGAACTATATAACTGAGTCTATGAAATGGCTGAATTAAGTATTTTTGGATACTCAATTCTTTATCCTCAACACATGCTCATGCTTCGGCAGATGCGAGCTTGGGCAGACGCATCCTTCAGGCGGCTGTCGCCCACTTGTGAAGTTAGGCTCCGCCTACTTCTTAGTTTTTCTGTTTATTCCCACCCATGGACTGCTTTGAGACGTCCCAATGTCTGGGTCTCCCATAGGAACGATAAAGAAAAAGAGAATTTTGTTTACTTACCGTAAATTCTTTTTCTTATAGTTCCGTATTGGGAGACCCAGCACCCTCCCTGTTGCCTGTTGGCAGTTTCTTGTTCCGCGTGTTATCACCGGCTGTTGTCATAGACAGAAGCTCTGGTTGTTCCGGTTCTTGCTCTCTTTACTTGTGGGTGGCTATTCTCCTTCAGCTTTTGCACTAAACTGGCTAGATCTGGTTCTCCAGGGGGTGTGTATGCTCAGAGGGAGGAGCTACACTTTTTAGTGTAGTACTTTGTGTGTCCTCCGGAGGCAGAAGCTATACACCCAATGTCTGGGTCTCCCAATACGGAGCTATAAGAAAAAGAATTTACGGTAAGTAAACAAAATTCTCTTTTTTCCTCCTCTAAAACAAGGGTGCGCCTTATAGTCTGAAAAATACGGTATATGATAGTTATGAGGATTTATTTATGTCATGGAGACCTCGCTGCTGAGCATTTTGGCTAGGCAGCCCCTCGTGCATCGTCTGCACCCGGTCACGTATGTTACCCACAATACAGAGATGTAGCAGAGCTGAATTGGTGATGAGGCGTGTCAGTGAGCAATAAAATAAAGCAAAATGCAGACTGTCAGAGGATAGTGATTAAAATATCAAGTTTTTCAATATTGCAGATTTTGTAACTTTTTTTTTTTCTTGTCTCTATCAGGATCCGAGGCACAAATTACCAGAGTCCCCACGGCATCCCTATTGATTTATTGGACCGGTTACTGATCATCTCCACTTCACCATATAATGAGAAGGAAACAAAACAGATCCTGAAGATCAGGCGAGTCTGATTCTGCGGTATCTGGGGCTGTGAACGAAGATTCACAAAGGAGGGCGAGTTAAAGGGAACCTGTCATCAGCAGGTCTATAGACTTAACCCCCACCCCTCCCCGGCCGATTTTCTGTTTTTTGGGGGGTTTTTTTGCTCCCCTTCTTCCAAGAGCTGTAACTTTTTTTTTTATTTTTCCGACAATCTTGGCACAAGAGGGCTTGTTTTTTTGCGCAACAAGTTGCACTTTTAATTGAAATAATAAGTTTTACTACATAGTGTACTGGAAAATGGGGTAAAAAAATTTCCATGTGCGGAAACATTGCAAAAAGAAAAGTGTTTGTACTACTGTTTTTGGAATATTTTATTCACAGTCTTCACTATATGGTAAAACTGACATGTGGGAGTGATGCCTCAGGTCAGTGCGAGTTCAAAGACACCAAACATGTATAGGTTTACTTTTATCTAAGGGGTTAAAAACAAATTCAGAAGTTTGTCCAAAAAAAGTGGCGCACTTTTTGTTCCACTTTCCAAGACCCGTATAGGTCTCATTTTTCAGGATTTATAGATCAATGACTGCTTATTTTTTGCGTCATTGGATGACCTTTTTAATGGTACCATTTTTGCACAGATGCTACGTTTTGATCGCCTGTTATTGCATTTTGCGCAAAATATGTGGCGACCAACAAACGTAATTTTGGCGCTTGGAATTTTTTTGGGCGCTACGTTATTTACCGGTCAGATTAATTGATTTTATATTTTTATAGTGTGTATTTTTTAACACTAATTTTCAATCGGGCAAAAGGGGGGTGATTTTGATTTTTCTTTTTTTTTTTTTTTTTTTTTTTTTTTTTATTATTTTATTATTTTGCTAGTCTCCCTAGGGGACTATAAGGATTAGCAGTCTGATCGCTTAATCAATTCTGTTGATCACAGCTACACAGCTCTGATCACCAGAAATGCTCATCTCTTTTATAACAGGCAGCACTCGGCAGGCTGTTACAGGAAGTGAGTCATGATAGCTACATGAGTCATCATATGACCCTGTGCTACCATGGCAACCATCGGCTCCACGTGCTCACATCATGACTGCGTGTTTACTGCGGTGGGGATTTAAATCGCGCTGTCACATTTTGACAGAGCAATTTAAGGGATTAACAGGCACGGGTGGATCACGGATCCACCTGCGAGGCACACATGTCTGCTATGCAAATCAGCTGACGTGCAGGAATCACCTCCAGCTCACCGCAGCAGCCGCAGGTGATTACACCTTAATGGCTTAGGACGTACCAGTGCTGTCGTAATGGTAGATGTTGTAATTCAGGTGTGAAGAGGAGGATGTGGACATGAGTGAAGACGCCTATACTGTACTGACGAGGATCGGCCTGGAGACCTCGCTGAGATACTCCATACAGCTCATCACAGCGGCCAGCCTGGTGTGCAGGAAGAGGAAGGTGAGGCAGAAGATACATTGGGGCCAAAGTGCATCAAACTTTTTTTTCTTCATCGTTCCTTATGGGAGACCCAGACCATGGGTGTATAGCTTCTGCCTCCGGAGGACACACAAAGTACTACACTAAAAAGTGTAGCTCCTCCCTCCTAGCATATACACCCCCTGGATAACCAAATATAGCCAGTTCAATGCTTTGTGTTCAGGAGGCACACATCCACACATGCATTCTCATCTGATTTTGATTTTTGGAAAAGTTTTTGAAGAAAAGCGGGTCCAAGCCTGGACTCCCGGCATGTCCCTTCTCACCCCACTGTGTCGGCGGTGCTGTTAAGGTTGATTTCAGGGCTGGAGCCCTTCATGCCTCGCTCCTTCACCATCCCCTCGGGCTCTGGCTTGAAGTGGGAGCCAGCACGGTTCTCACTGCCTTGCAGGAGACCGGTCTCCATCCGCAGCCCCTTTTGGATCCTGCCGGACGGAGCACTCATCCCTCAGGGACCTGGCTCTGCGTCTCACAAGCTAAGTATCTGAGACGTGGTTATCAGGGGGTCCCTTGTTGGGGAGAGTGTGCTGTGTAACTATGCTGACTTTCCGGCCGGTTCTCTGGTTTTCACCGGAGAACCGCGCCGATGGTGCCTGCGCGCCGGCCGCATTGTTAAATTTAGGCCCCGGCTTCGTTTGAGGCCTACTTTCGTTTTCAGTGCCCCTGCATGCCAATCATGCAGAGGGACAGTGCGGCTCTGCCCAGCGGCTGTTCAGCACAGGGAAGGGACACTCCTCTCTGAGGAAAGATTCCCTCCCCTGTATACCTCCTTTGCCCTCCGGATCCCGCTCTTTGAGATAGGCCCCGCCCCCTCTCCTCGCTCCGGCGCCATTTTATCAGCGTTCTCACACTGATTGGAGCTGCCTGCAGCATCTCTCTGGGGGTCCGGTCTGTGGGATCTGGAGGGCACACAAACGGTTGGGTAAGCCACAACCTCCGGTTGTGGACCTAGTTATATACTCTCTGGGTGCCATTCTACTCAGAACCCCCACTTCAGCAGCATGTCTCACAAGGAGCAAGGCTGCAAGGCTGCACTCAATATGCACTGCATGTAAGCTCGTACTGCCTGAACCGAGCACATATCCACATTGTGATGCCTGCTCTAACATGGTGGTAGGACGGGACTCAGCACCAATTCCAGGATAGCAAAAATATAAATTCAACGAAAAATATATAAAAGTGTAGAAACTTTATTCAATGATTAAAAATCCAAGAAAAACATCATCGGTTCCATGAAAACATCATGGCTTGACGCGTTTCGGACAGTTGGAATATAGATAAGTCCTTAATCATAAGCATTGATTCCAATCATAAGCAAGAGTCCTGCGCAAGATCAGAATGGAGGGCCGTCGGGTCATCCTCATTGCTCCAGACTGGCCCAGGCGAGCTTGGTACCCAGACCTGCTCCACCTGTCCGTAGAGGTGCCGTGGCATCTTCCGGACCGTCCAGACCTTCTCTCACAAGGTCCGTTTTTCCGCCAGAATTCTGCGGCTCTCAGATTGACGGCGTGGCTCTTGAGTCCTGGATCTTGACGACTTCTGGTATCCCTCCTGAAGTCATCTCCACTATGACTCTGGCTCGGAAGTCTTCCTCGGCCAAGATATATCACAGGACCTGGAGAATCTTCCTATCCTGGTGTCGCTCTTCCGGCCATGCTCCTTGGCCTTTTTCCCTGCCGACCCTTCTGTCCTTTTTACAGTCCGGTCTGCAGCTAGGACTATCCCTCACTTCCCTCAAGGGTCAGGTCTCGGCTCTGTCAGTATTGTTCCAGCGGCGTATCGCCCGACTGGCTCAGGTGCGCACCTTCATGCAGGGCACATCTCCCATCATTCCGCCTTACCGGCGGCCTTTGGATCCCTGGGACCTTAATCTGGTCCTCACGGCCTTGCATAAACCCCCTTTTGAGCCACTTAGGGAGGTTTCTTTGTCTCGTCTTTCACAGAAAGTGGTCTTTCTAGTGGCCATAACCTCCCTCAGGAGAGTCTCTGATTTGGCTGCTCTCTCTTCGGAGTCACCTTTTTTGGTTTTTCATCAGGACAAGGTGGTTCTCCGTCCGACTCCGGACTTTCTTCCTAAGGTGGTATCTCCTTTCCACCTTAAATAGGATATTTCCCTGCCTTCCTTTTGTCCGGCTCCTGTTCATCGCTTTGAAAAAGCGTTGCATACTCTGGATCTGGTGCGGGCGCTCCGGATCTGTGTGTCTCGCACCGCTGCTCTTAGGCGGTGCACCTCTTTTTGTGCTGACCTCAGGTCGGCGCAAGGGCCTTTCGGCTTCTAAGCCGACCCTAGCTCGTTGGATTAGGTCGGCCATTTCCGATGCCTACCAGTGTTCTCAGGTGCCTCCCCCGCCGGGGATCAAGGCACACTCGACCAGAGCTGTCGGTGCCTCTTGGGCTTTCCGGCACCAGGCTACGGCTCAGCAGGTCTGTCAGGCTGCCACTTGGTCTAGTCTGCATACCTTTTCGAAGCACTACCAAGTGCATGCTCATGCTTCGACAGATGCGAGCTTGGGCAGACGCATCCTTCAGGCGGCTGTCGCCCATTTGTGAAGTTAGGTTTCGCCTACTTCTCAGTTTTCTGTTTATTCCCACCCATGGACTGCTTTGGAACGTCCCATGGTCTGGGTCTCCCATAGGAACGATGAAGAAAAAGAGAATTTTGTTTACTTACCGTAAATTCTTTTTCTTATAGTTCCGTAATGGGAGACCCAGCACCCTCCCTGTTGCCTGTTGGCAGTTTTCTTGTTCCGTGTGTTTTTACCGGCTGTTGTTGTAGACAGAGGCTCCGGTTCTTCCGGTTTTTTGCTCTATCTCTACTTATGGGTGGCTATCCTCCTTCAGCTTTTGCACTAAATTGGCTATATTTGGTTATCCAGGGGGTGTATATGCTAGGAGGGAGGAGCTACACTTTTTAGTGTAGTACTTTGTGTGTCCTCCGGAGGCAGAAGCTATACACCCATGGTCTGGGTCTCCCATTACGGAACTATAAGAAAAAGAATTTACGGTAAGTAAACAAAATTCTCTCTTTTTTTTTTTTTTGGCATAAAACCTTTTGAAAAGTTACTCCATTTTTGTGCAATTGGTTGTTGCACAAAAATGTAGCATCGTCTAGTGTTTTTAGACCAGTCCCACCCAACCTTTGCTCAGAGTGGTCCGGGTCTAACCAAAAAGACAAATGTGGCTTGATGAATTGGGGTCTTCCCTAAAAGCCAGGTACCCTCCTCAGAGAGGGACGATGTGACCCGGTATACTAACGCTGGATGTGGAAGGAGAGACGTGTGCCACTCCACGCTCCCGGCTTAGGAGGGTGACGTGTGGACTGTTCTTAGTTAGGGATGATCAAATACCTCAAATATTCGGCTTCGCGAATAGTTGCCGATTTAGTTTGCCGCTATTCGCGAATATTCGATGCCCAATGTAAGTCTATGGGGAACCCGAATAACAACTATTCGGAACTATTTGGGCTTCCCATAGACTTACATTGCACATTGAATATTCGCATAGCGGCGACCTATTCGTCAGATATTCGTGAAGCCTAATATTTGAGGTATTTGATCATCCCTATTCTTAGTATATGGCAGTCATTGGATGTCGCTGTTTTTCCAGGGTAATGATGTGCAGGTGGATGACATCAAACGCGTTTACTCACTGTTCCTTGATGAATCTCGATCAACACAATACATGAAAGAATACCAGGACGCCTTCATGTTCAATGAAATGAGTAAGTGTGTTGTATAGTGTATAGATGCATGAAAGGAAATCGGTCACCAGGTTTTGCCGCCTAATCTGAGAGCAGCATAATGTAGGGGCAGAGATCCTGATTCCAGTGATGTGTCACTTAGGCCGGTTTCACACATCCGACTCTTTGCCGTTTTGCCGGATCCGGCGCTCTCCCGTACAGTTAATACAGTACAATGACAGCGCAACAAGCGCCGGTCACATGCTGTCATGTGACCGGCGCATGTGACCCGGAAGTTACAGCGCTGTCATTGTACTGTATTATCTGTACAGGAGAGCGCCGGATCCGGCAAAAAGTCGGATGTGTGAAACCTGCCTTACTCAGCTGCTTAGTGTAGTTTTGATAAAATCACTGATTAATCAGCAGTCAAAAATCATTACAGGGCTACTTTGCGTGCTGCAGGTAGTCCAGCATATACATGAGCTCTGTATAAATATGCAGCAGAGGAGACTGCAAACAGCTCAATAATTGAGACATCGCTGGAATCCGGGTCTCTGTCTACATTATGCGGGTCTGAGGTGCGGGAGCAAAAACCTAGTGACCGTCCCTTTTAAATGTGGGAGATCAATGGGCCGGAGGTGCCGCGTGTCCAGATGAGATCTTGAGCCGAGAGCGCAATCTGCGCATGCGCCAAATTCAGGCACCATTATTTGAACCTTGCACCGCCAACATTTTCAAGATAGCCCCTGCCAGTGCCCCACTAACCGCAGCACAGCGCCCGCAGCTTTGCCGCTACCTCTCTCCGCTACCTCCCGGTAAGCTACGTTCGGATTATTTTTGGGAGGAAAAGTGTGTCTTATAATCAGCCAAATACACTACTTTTCTTTAAGCCCAAAGTTCACGTTTTAATGTATTAAGGTTCCTTAGATCGGGTGCACCTCAAGTAAATCCTCCATATTGGACTTCGTGTTCCTTCTAGAGTTGGTGTGAATCCATTCGCAGGACTTGGTCCATCGGCCACATCAGTATTATGTGACCACGGATAAGATACGCCTCCTACCTCCCATCATCCGCTTCTCTACGCTTGATTAGCTGGCCTGGCGTAAAGTCACATGAGTCATACCGCAACGATGATGTCTCACCCCAGGCCGGTTAATCAGTGGAAGAGCGGTGGATGCCTGGAGCTAAAAGGCGGCTCTCCGGGCTCCATGTCTGATGCGGCCGATTAAACCAGATCCTGCAGTCGATTTGCTCCGACTCTAGTTCCTACGTGATCTTTCTCGCTTTATGTCGTCCGCGTTGTGTTCACATTACTGACCAGTGATATCTGTAATGCTTCTTTGCTTTTTGCCTTTCATTTCTACAGAAGGAGAAACCATGGACACCTCTTGATGACTGATGATGCGGATGAACGTGCTTGTTGTTGTCTCCTCTCCCCACGTCCGTTTTGTTTCCATTCTTGTATTTTCCTTAATTTCAATGTTCCTGTCCTTTTTTATTAAAACAAAAAGAGAAAAGAAAAGTTTCTGAGTTTTGTTTTATGCAATTTTGCATGATGTAAAATGGACCGGCACTTCCCAGTAAAAGGAAATAAATGCACAGGGGCCGGGACCCAAGAGAAATTTGACAATGATGCACAAATCTCATATTTTATTAATCACAATGCATTACATACACAAAGACTGGAAGAAAAACTAATGACATTACACCCCCAAAAGGCACACCATAGCAAAACAACTATTTTGTGTACCGTATTTTCCAGACTGTAAGACTCAATTTTTTTTCCCAAATTGGGGGTAAAATGTGGGTGCGTCTTACAAAATGGATATAGCTTAATGGGGTGAGGGTGTTTTAAGCAGGGTCATAGGAGACAGGGTCACAGGATGCGCTCGGGGGTATCACATAGAGTGCCATTGGGCTGCGGGGGTGTCACAGGACATGGTGTCACGGTGTGGGCTCCATTGAATCGCCCGCAGTTGACGCTATGAACTTCAAGAAAATGGCCGCAGAGGCTGTGTGTTTGCAGATTGATGCCATTGACTTCATGAAAATGGCCACGGAGTCCTATCTGCTCACGCGCCGTCTCCTCCGCCATTTTCTTGAAGTCAATAACGTCAACCGCGGGCGATTCAATGGAGCCCAAAGTCAGCTCAATGCACCCGCTGCTGAACCATCCCATCCTGTAGTACCTCCATAGCCCACCTGCCCTCAGATCAATGGCACCCGCTACGACACCACCGGGCGCGTCCTGTGAACCTGCCTCCTATGACCCTGCTCAACCACCGCCATCCTGGTAAGCTGTATCCAGGGGATTCAACATAGCCTGCAGTCAGATCAATGGCATCTGCCACCAAGACACCCCGGCCTGTGACCCTCCTGCGTCGCTCGACTGCAGTGTTGCCCTTGCGGCCTGCCGCCACACCCCCGCAGCCCGCTAGCAGATCAATGGCGCCTGGCAGGATACCCCAAGCGCGTCCTGTGAACCTACTTCCTATGACCCCACTCCACCACTGCCGCCTTGGTAAGCCATATCCGGGGTATTCAACATAGCTTGCAGTCAGATGAATGGCACCCGCCACCAAGACGCCCCGGCCTGTGACCCTCCTGAGTCGCTCTACTGCAGTGTCACCCCTGCGGCCCGCCAGCAGATCAATGGCGCCTGCCGCCACGACACCCCCGCAGCCCGCTGGCAGATCAGTGGCACCTGCTGCGATACCCCGAGCTCGCAGTATCGCCGACCTTCCTGAGCAGCAACACACCCTCCTCTAAGCCCGCAGCATCTCCTACCCTGCCTCCTGTGACCTTCCTGATCCGCTCCACCACCGCCGCTCCCCCCGGTAAGCATTAGGATAAAGACGCACTAGGATGATCAGACGGACCCTCATTTTAACATTAAAAATTATTTTTCCTATTTCTTTGTCGCTCCATTGGGAGACCCAGACAATTGGGGTGTATAGCTTCTGCCTCCGGAGGCCACACAAAGTATTACACTTAAAAAAGTGTAACCCCTCCCCTCTGCCTATACACCCTCCCGTGGATCACGGGCTCCTCAGTTTTATGCTTTGTGTGGAAGGAGGCACACATCCACTCATGCATTCTCATATTAGTTATGTCGGTTGGAAGAAAAGAGGGCCCCCACGGGGCCCCCGGCATGTTCCCTTCTCACCCCACTACGTCGGCGGTGTTGTTAAGGTTGAGGTACCCATTGTGGGTACAAAGGCCGGAGCCTCATGCCGTCTCCTTCACCATCCCTTAGCGGCTCTGGGAGAAGTGGGATCCTGAGCGGTCATCCATTTACTGGGACCGTGCTCCCTCCGCAGCCCCTGTGGGAATCTGCCGGACCGGAGTCTATTCAACCTCAGGGACCGGGCCCTGCAACTCTAAGGTACTCTGTGTCCCCATGGGGACTGTGCAGGGAGCGCACCTTCTTCCCGGACGCTGCGGCAGCTGCTGAATTGAGAAGGCCGGCGGACTTCCGCGCCGACCGTGCCTGCTTGTCGGGCGCGGTCTCAAATTTAGTCCCCGGCTTCATCGCGGCCTAGTCGCAAAAATCCCGCCCCCGGGCCTGCCTGTCAGGGGTAAGGGCGGGACTGCCGACCTGACGTCGGATGTGAGGGCCGGACCATCCTGCATGTTTCCTCCCCCCCTCACTGATCACTGTGGGGACCCCAGATTCCCGCACTTTCCTGGCGCCGCCCACGGCTCCACTCCTCCCCTGAGAGCTCCGGCAGCCATTTTTTGGCATTCTGCCGGTGGAGGATTCTCAGTGAAGAGCTCTGCAGCTCCGGGGGACCTAAGGCAGGGAATCTGGAGGACACACACTCCGCTTTTTAGCGGTCGGTAAGCCACACCGGTCACCCGGTGCTGGCCCCCCTAGGGTGCCGGAATAGATACGTATTTATATATATATTTCTGTTCGGTCGGGCTGTATACCCTTTTTTGCCCATATACCCTCAGTGGTCATTCTCCTAGGAGACAACAGCATGTCGTCCACAAGGAGCAAAGCTGTTAAGGCACAGGGTTTTTTTGCGGCCTGTACCTCTTGTGGGGCTATGTTACCTGCGGGTTCCACCTACCCTCACTGTGAGCAATGCTCGACCCCTGTTTCGCTTGCTCAGCCGGAGCCTCGGTCACTAGTGGGCCCCTCGGCTCATGTAGACCCCCCTGCTCCCCCTGTCCAGGCGGCAGGGACAGAGTTCGCCTCTTTTGCTGAGAAACTCTGAGTCACTTTCACAATCCATGGCTCAGTCTATGGACAAATGGTTTGCCAAGCTGCTAGAAGCTTTGCAGTCCAGACCGGTCCTTACACAGGCCCCTGCCCCTGTTGGATCGTCGCCTCCAGGCCCCTCTCGGTCCGCGCTGCAGCGCGCTCCCAGGGGGGGCCCTAGGTCTCACGTGGAGGACTCCTGCCCGGATCACAGTCCTAGACAGGCTAAGCGGGCTCGCTGGGAATCTTCCCCGACTTCTTCACGCTGCTCGGGTTCCCAGCTTGAGGACTCTCTGGAGGACGAGGCGGACGTCGCAGCTCAGGGCTCTGACCCTGACGTCGCCCTTAACCTTGATACACCTGAGGGGGACGCCTTAGTAAATGATCTTATCTCGTCCATCAACCAGGTGTTGGATCTCTCTCCCCCGCCTCCTACTGTAGAGGAGTCGGCGTCTCAGCAGGAGAAACACCAGTTTAGGTTCCCCAAACGTACACGTAGTGCGTTTTTCGATCACTCTAACTTCAGAGATGCTGTCCAGAAGCCCAGAGCGGTTCCGGACAAGCGCTTTACTAAGCGCCTCACTGACACGCGTTACCCCTTCCCCTCCGAGGTCGTTAAGGGTTGGGCTCAGTGTCCCAAGGTGGATCCTCCAGTCTCTAGATTGGCGGCTAGATCTGTGGTATCGGTTGCAGATGGCTCATCGCTAAAGGATGCCACTGAAAGGCAGAGCTTCTGGTGAAGTCCATCTATGAGGCCACGGGCGCGTCTTTTGCCCCGGCCTTTGCAGCCGTGTGGGCACTCCAAGCTATCTCAGCTTGTCTGGCTGAGATTAATGCTGTCACACGTAATTCTGCTCCGCAAGTTGCGTCTTTGACTTCTCAAGCGTCAGCTTTTTCTTCCTACGCCATGAACGCAGTCCTAGACTCTGCTAGCCGTACAGCTGTGGCATCCGCTAACTCTGTGGCAGTCCGCAGGGCCATGTGGCTGCGCGAATGGAAGGCAGACTCTGCCTCCAAGAGGTTCTTAACCGGTTTCCCGTTTTCTGGCGACCGCTTGTTTGGCGAACGATTGGATGAGATTATTAAGGATCCAAGGGAAAGGACTCCTCCTTACCCCAATCCAAACCTAAGAGACCTCAGCAACGGAAAATACAATTGAGGTTTCGGTCCCTCCGCCAAGCCCCAATCCTCTTCGTCCAGCAGGCCGGAGAAAGGCCAGAGGAACTCCTATGCGTGGCGGTCCAAGTCATGCCCCCAAAAGGCCGCAGGAGGCACTGCCTCCAAGGCGGCCTCCTCATGACTCTCGGCATCCCCCAGCCGCATCCTCGGTCAGTGGCAGGCTCTCCCGCTTTGGCGACGCCTGGTGGCCACATGTTCAAGACCGATGGGTGAGAGACATTCTGTCTCACGGTTACAGGATAGAGTTCAGCTCTCGTCCTGCGGCTCGTTTCTTCAGAACCTCTCCGCCCCCCACTCAGGCCGACGCACTTTTTCAGGCAGTGGACGCTCTGAAGACAGAAGGAGTTGTGATCCCCGTTCCCCTTCAGGAACGTGGTCGCGGCTTTTACTCCAACTTGTTCGTGGTGCCAAAAAAGGACGGATCATTCTGTCCCGTTCTGGACCTCAAACTACTCAAGACGTGAGAACCAGACGGTTTCGGATGGAATCTCTCCGCTCGGTCATCGCCTCGATGTCACAAGGAGACTTCCTAGCATCGATCGACATCAAGGATGCTTATCTCCACGTGCCGATCGCACCCGAGCATCAACGCTTCTTGCGTTTCGCCATCGGGGACGAACACCTTCAGTTCGTGGCATTGCCTTTCGGCCTGGTGACAGCCCCACGGGTTTTCACCAAAGTCATGGCATCCGTTGTGGCGGTCCTACACTCTCAGGGCCACTCTGTGATTCCCTCCTTAGACGATCTCCTAGTCAGGGCCCCTTCTCGGGTGGCGTGTCAACACAGCCTTACCGTCGCTCTGGCGACTCTCCAGCAGTTCGGGTGGATCATCAACTTCCCAAAATCCAAGTTGACACCGACCCAATCACTGACTTCGGGATGGAGTTTCATACACAGTCAGCGGTAGTCAAGCTACCGCGGGACAAACAGCTTTCTCTGCAGGCAGGGATGCAATATCTTCTTCGGGGTCAGTCACACCCCTTAAGGCGCCTCATGCACTTCCTGGGGAAGATGGTGGCAGCGATGGAGGCAGTGCCGTTCGCGCAATTCCATCTGCGGCCACTCCAATGGGACATTCTCCGCAAATGGGACAGGAGTTCGGCTTCCCTCGACAGGAAAGTCTCTCTTTCCCTTGCAACCAAGACGTCTCTTCAGTGGTGGCTCCTTCCCAATTCTCTATCGCAGGGAAAATCCTTCCTACCCCCAACCTGGGCTGTGGTCACCACGGACACGAGCCTGTCAGGGTGGGGAGCGGTTTTTCTCCACCACAGGGCTCAGGGAACCTGGACTCCGATAGTCTTCCCTTCAGATCAATGTTCTGGAGATAAGGGCAGTGTATCTAGCCCTATTGGCTTTCCATCGGTGGCTGGAGGGCAGGCAGATCCGTATCCAGTCGGACAACGCCACTGCCGTCGCATACATCAACCACCAAGGCGGCACTCGCAGTCGTCAAGCCTGCCAGGAAGTCCGGCAGATTCTGCAGTGGGTGGAAGCCACAGCCTCCACCATCTCCGCAGTTCACATCCCGGGCGTAGAAAACTGGGAAGCAGATTTTCTCAGTCGTCAGGGCATGGATGCGGGGGAATGGTCTCTACACCCTGAAGTGTTTCGAGAGATCTGTCGCCGCTGGGGAACGCCGGACGTCGATCTCATGGCGTCACGGCACAACAACAAAGTCCCGGCATTCATGGCTCGGTCTCAGGATCACAGAGCTCTGGCGGTGGACGCGTTAGTTCAGGATTGGTCGCAGTTTCGACTGCCTTATGTGTTTTCTCCTCTGGCGATGCTGCCCAGAGTGTTACGCAAGATCAGATCCGACTGCCGTCGCGCCATTCTCGTCGCTCCAGACTGGCCGAGGCGGTCGTGGTACCCGGATCTGTGGCATCTCACGGTGGGACAACCGTGGGCGCTTCCAGACCGCCCAGACTTGCTGTCACAAGGCCCGTTTTTCCATCTGAATTCTGTGGCCCTCAACCTGACTGTGTGGCCATTGAGTCCTGGCTCCTAGCGTCTTCAGGGTTATCTCAGGATGTCATTGCCACCATGAGACAGGCCAGGAAGCCAACGTCCGCCAAGATCTATTACAGGTCTTGGCAAATCTTCTTATCCTGGTGCTCTGATAACGGTTTTCCGCCATGGCCGTTTGCCTTACCCACTTTTCTTTCATTCCATCAATCCGGAATGGACAAGGGTTTGTCACTCGGCTCTCTCAAGGGCCAAGTATCGGCGCTCTCCGTATTTTTTCAAAAGCGCCTAGCCAGGCTTCCGCAGGTCCGCACGTTCCTGCAGGGAGTTTGCCACATAGTCCCACCTTACAAACGTCCGCTGGAACCCTGGGATCTTAACAGGGTGCTAACGGCTCTTCAGAAACCACCTTTTGAGCCGCTGCGGGATGTCTCTTTATCACGTCTTTCGCAGAAGGTGGCCTTTCTAGTGGCAGTTACATCACTCCGGAGAGTGTCTGAGCTTGCAGCGCTGTCATGCAAAGCCCCCTTCCTGGTGTTTCACCAGGATAAGGTGGTTCTGCGTCCGGTCCCGGATTTTCTCCCTAAGGTGGTATCTCCTTTTCATCTCAATCAAGATATCTCCTTGCCTTCATTTTGCCCTAATCCAATTCACCAATGTGAAAAGGAATTGCACTCTTTGGATCTAGTGAGAGCACTCCGGCTCTACGTGTCTCGCACGGCGCCCCTGCGTCGTTCAGATGTGCTCTTTGTCCTTGTCGCTGGCCAGCGTAAGGGTTCGCAGGCTTCTAAGTCAACCTTGGCTCGGTGGATCAAGGAACCGATTCTCGAAGCCTAGCGTTCTTCTGGGCTTCCGCTTCCTTCAGGGCTGAAAGCCCATTCTACCAGAGCCGTGGGTGCGTCCTGGGCATTGCGGCACCGGGCTACGGCTCAGCAGGTGTGTCAGGCAGCTACGTGGTCTAGTCTGCACACTTTCACGAAACACTATCAGGTGCATGCCTATGCTTCGGCAGACGCCAGTTTAGGTAGGCGAGTCCTTCAGGCGGCGGTTGCCCACCTGTAAGAGGGGGCCGTTGCGGCTCTTTTTATTGAGGTATTCTTTTACCCACCCAGGGACTGCTTTTGGATGTCCCAATTGTCTGGGTCTCCCAATGGAGCGACAAAGAAGGGAATTTTGTTTACTTACCGTAAATTCCTTTTCTTCTAGCTCCTATTGGGAGACCCAGCACCCGCCCCTGTTCCCTTCGGGCTGGTTGTTCTTTTGTGTACACATGTTGTTCATGTTGAATTGTTCTTTTGGTTCATGGTTTTTAGTTCTCCGAACATCCTTCGGATTGAATTTACCCTAGACCAATTTATAAGTTTTCTCCTTCCTGCTTTTGCACCAAAACTGAGGAGCCCATGATCCACGGGAGGGTGTATAGGCAGAGGGGAGGGGTTACACTTTTTTAAGTGTAATACTTTGTGTGGCCTCCGGAGGCAGAAGCTATACACCCCAATTGTCTGGGTCTCCCAATAGGAGCTAGAAGAAAAGGAATTTACGGTAAGTAAACAAAATTCCCTTCTTTTCCTCCCCTAAATTTGGGGTGCATCTTATAATCCAGTGCGTCTTATAAAATGAAAAAAAAAACGGTAAATACATGTCAAGGATGTTATAGTTACATAATTATATACATTAGTCACCACCTTTTATTCTTGGTCCTAAGACTATCACTGAAGTTGTGACTTTGTATGTGCAGGCGCTATACCAGATCCTTTCTGTAAGGCTAGTCTGTATAACCCGTGTCTTAATAAATTGATCCCTAACTCTATTCTACGCCGCAGCGTTTCACAATGAAACATGCATGCTGTCCTACAGCTCCAGGCACTCCATTCACATGCACACTCGGCCTTTTATTTATCTATTTATTTCTATTAATCAGCAAGTAATACACTTGACTTTCTTGGTGGCTTCATTGTGGGACACAAGCCATGGGTTAATATGCTGCCACCTGGAGGCTAACACGAAGAACACATTTAAGAAAAAGAGCTGACTGTTCTCCACCGGGCTAAACCCAGGCAGTCAACACCTAGTTAGTCGGTGTTGAGCGCATTGAGAGGCTATTGAAGCCGCCTTTTGGCGCGGCTAGTTCAGAACTTTGGTTCATCCCTTACGCCATCTCGTTTCCCGAGGCGCTGTCCACCTTATCCTAGTATTTTTTGCATACAATCCTTCATGACTGAGGTAGAGAATACTATCAGGCTTTCTATCTGTTAACCTCCTAGGAGAGCACTGGACAGGTCCGTCTCGTTTGAACATTAAGCTTAGACGCTCAGCCGATCATTTTTTTGCGGTGTTGACTGGATCACTAAGGCAATAGGAGATTTTACGTATCTGCTGGTCACCTAGAAGCCTCTATTCTTCTTCTAGGGGTTACTCCGGTAGCTGACAAGTCTGAGCTCTTCCACATCTTGGTCTTACCCTATCGGCCCAGAATTTTCATTTCTTTATCGTTCCTATGGGAGACCCAGACATTGGGTGTATAGCTCCTGCCTCCGGAGGACACACAAAGTACTACACTAAAAAGTGTAGCTCCTCCCTTTGAGCTTATACACCCCCTGGATAACCAATATAGCCAGTTCAATGCTTTGTGTTCAGGAGGCATACATCCACACATGCATTCTCATCTGATTTTTGATTTTTGGAAAGAATTTGAAGAAAAGCGGGTCCAAGCCTGGACTCCCGGCATGTCCCTTCTCACCCCACTGTGTCGGCGGTGTTGTTAAGGTTGATTTCAGGGCTGGAGCCTTACATGCCGCGCTCCTTCACCATCCCTCGGGCTCTGGCTTGAAGTGGGAGCCAGCACGGTTCTCCCTGCCTTGCAGGAGAACGGTCTCCATCCGCAGCCCTTCAGGATCCTGCCGGACGGAGCACTCATCCCCAGGGACTTGAAACCCTGCGTCTCACAAGCTAAGTATCTGAGACGTTATTTTCGGGGGATCCCTTGTACTTTATTGTTATGGAGAGTGGGCTGTGTATCTATTCTGACATTTCCGGCCGGTTCTCTGGTTTTCGCCTGAGAACCGCGCCGATGGTGCCTGCGCGCCCATCGCATCGTTAAATTTAGGCCCCGGCTTCGCCTGAGGCCTAGTTTCGATTTCACTGCCCCTGCATGTCAATCATGCAGAGGGACAGTGCGGCTCCGCCCAGCGGCCGTTCGGCACAGGGGAGGGACACTCCTCTCTGAGGAAATGTTCCCTCCCCTGTAAATCTCCTTGGCCCTCCAGTTCTCGCTCTCAGAGTAGGCCCCGCCCCCTCTCCTCGCTCCGGCGCCATTTTACCAGCGTTCTCACAGCGATCGGCGCTGGCTGCAGAATCTCTCTGGGGGTCCGGGCTGTGGGATCTGGAGGGCACACAAACGGTCTGATAAGCCACAACCTCCGGGTGTGGACCTGCTTATATACTCTCTGGGGGTCATTCTGGCTCAGAGCCCCCACTTCAGCAGCATGTCTCACACAAGGAGCAAGGCTGCAATGCTGTACTCAATATGCACTGCATGTAAGCTCGTGCTGCCTGAACCGAACACATATCCACATTGTGATGCCTGCTCTAACCTGGCAATGCCTCAGCCTGGTATCGCACCCACAGTGGTCCCTCCGGCTGCTCCAGCTCCGGTGGCTGAACCCCCGGCTTGGGTAGAATCCTTCTCTAGGTCAATCTCCCAGTCTTTTGCCGACTCCATGGGACAGCTGTCCAGGACTTTGCTGACCATGCATCAGCCCCCTTCACAGGGCGCCTCTGCTGCTAGGGCTCGCTCAGCGGAGCTCACAGAGGATTCTTCACCTGGTCCCAGACCCCGTCCTCCTAAAAGGAGGCGCAGGGCTCCCTCTCCTTCCCCGTCCCGTGGCTCTGATTCACGAGCTGACTCGCAGGACGAGGAGGATGCCTTTACTGGGGGCTCGGATGCTACCTCCATGTGCCCCATTGATCTGTCCGAAAGTGACGCAGATGTTAGTGATTTGATTGCGTCCATTAATTCTGTACTGGACCTCAATCCGCTAGTATCAGAGGAGCAACCCTCTCTGGCAGAAAAGCACCAGTTTACCTTGCCTAAGAGAACAAGGAGTGTGTTCTTTAACCACTCCAGTTTTCAGGCCACTGTGACCAAGCCTAGGGCCTGTCCTGAGAAACGCTTCTCAAAGCGTAGTTCTGATGACCGTTTTCCCTTTCCACCAGAGGTGGTCAGGGAGTGGGCTCATTCACCAAAGGTAGACCCTCCGGTGTCTAGACTCTCAGCCCGGACAGTTGTATCAGTGGCTGATAGCACCTCACTTAAGAATCCCACTGACCGCCAGGTTGACCTTCTGGCCAAATCTGTATATGAGGCGGCAGGGGCCTCGTTCTCCCCATCTTTTGCAGCAGTGTGGGCTCTCAAAGCCATCTCTGCTTCTCTAGAGGAGATGCATTCCCTCCCAGGCTTCAGCCTTTTCATCCTATGCCATGTCTGCCATGCTGGAGGCTTCTCACCGCACTGCGGTGGCTTCGGCTAATTCCCTCGCTATCCGCAGGATCTTGTGGCTTCGAGAGTGGAAGGCAGACGCTTCTTCAAAGTACCACCTTGCTGGGCTCCCTTTTGCTGGGTCCAGGCTGTTCGGTGAACAACTGGATGACATTATTAAGGAAGCTACTGGCGGGAAGAGTACTTCCATGCCACAAACTAAAACCAGGAAATCTGTCCAGGGCAAGAACCAGTCGAGGTTTCGTTCTTTTCGTTCCTCCAACTGGTCGTCCTCTAAGCCCTCGGCCTCGTCCACTAACTCAGCCAAGGACCAAAAACCCAACTGGCGCACGAAGCCGCGTCCTCAAAAGTCTGCAGGAGCTGCTGCCACTAAGGCAGCCTCCTCTTGACTATCTGGCCGCGCCAGCAACGTCCTTGGTCGGTGGCAGGCTCTCCCACTTTGGCGACGTGTGGTTTCAACACGTCTCCGATCAGTGGGTGCGGGATATCATCTCCCACGGCTACAGGATAGAATTCTCTTCCAGCCCGCCAAACAGATTTTTTCTGTCAACTCCCCCCTGCTTTAAGGCCGCCGCCTTCTCTCAGGCCGTGGCATCCTTGCAGGCCAGCGGAGTAATTGTACCGGTTCCCGCCTGTGAACGGTTCAGAGGTTTCTACTCAAATCTCTTCCTAGTCCCCAAAAAGGACGGTTCCTTCCGGCCCATCCTGGATCTCAAGCTTCTCAACAAGCATGTTCAGGTGCGGCATTTTCGCATGGAGTCTCTGCGATCAGTCATTGCCTCAATGACCCAAGGAGATTTCCTGGCATCCATCGACATCAGAGATGCCTATCTGCATGTGCCAATTGCAGTTTCACACCAGCGTTGGCTACGTTTTGCAATCGGAGAGGAACATTTCCAATTCGTGGCTCTCCCCTTCGGGTTAGCCACGGCCCCTCGAGTATTCACCAAGGTCATGGCAGCAGTGGTTGCGGTTCTGCACCTCCAGGGGTTGGCAGTGATTCCTTACCTGGACGACCTTCTAGTCAAGGCTTCATCCAGTGCAGACTGTCAGCGGAGTGTCTCGCTCACTCTCGCCACTCTTGTTCAATTCGGGTGGCTTGTCAATCTGCCCAAGTCCACTCTGACTCCGACCCAGAAGCTTAACGTACCTAGGGATGCAATTCGAGACTCTGCCGGCACTTGTGAAGCTGCCCTTAGTCAAACAGCAATCCCTCCATCTGGCGGTGCGCTCTTTGCTGAGGCCCCGCCGTCATTCCATCAGGCACCTAATGCAGGTGCTGGGTCAGATGGTGGCGTCAATGGAAGCGGTTCCCTTTGCCCAGTTCCATCTGCGTCCTCTGCAGCTGGACATTCTCCGCTGTTGGGACAAGCGGACTTCCTCCTTGCACAGGTTAGTGGCTCTGTCGCCACAGACCAGGGGCTCCCTTCAGTGGTGGCTTCGGCCCCTCTCTCTGTCTCAGGGACGCTCCTTCCTGGCCCCGTCCTGGGTGATCCTCACCACGGATGCCAGTCTATCCGGCTGGGGAGCAGTATATCTCCACCACAGAGCGCAGGGCACTTGGACTCTGTCCGAATCAGCCCTCTCGATCAATGTGCTAGAAATCAGAGCTGGTCTTCTAGCTCTCTTAGCCTTTCACCACCTGTTGGCGGGCAAGCACATTCGAGTCCAGTCAGACAACGCGACAGCGGTTGCCTACATCAATCACCAGGGCGGGACACGCAGCCGACTGGCAATGTTGGAGGTTCAACGCATCCTTCAGTGGACGGAGGACTCCAAGTCCACCATATCCGCAGTCCACATCCCAGGCGTGGAAAACTGGGAGGCAGATTATCTCAGCCGTCAAACCGTGGACAGCGGCGAGTGGGCTCTGCATCCGGCAGTGTTTCGGTCAATCTGCCGCAAGTGGGGCACTCCGGAAGTGGATCTAATGGCATCCCGGCACAACAACAAGGTTCCGGTTTACGTGGCTCGCTCCCACGATCCTCAGGCCTTTGCAGCGGACGCGCTGGTTCAAGATTGGTCCCAGTTTCGTCTGTCTTACGTGTTTCCCCCTCTAGCTCTCTTGCCCAGAGTCCTGCGCAAGATCAGAATGGAGGGCCGTCGGGTCATCCTCATTGCTCCAGACTGGCCCAGGCGAGCTTGGTACCCAGACCTGCTCCATCTGTCCGTAGAGGTGCCGTGGCATCTCCCGGACCGTCCAGACCTTCTCTCACAAGGTCCGTTTTTCCGCCAGAATTCTGCGGCTCTCAGATTGACGGCGTGGCTCTTGAGTCCTGGATCTTGATGACTTCTGGTATCCCTCCTGAAGTCATCTCCACTATGACTCGGGCTCGGAAGTCTTCCTCGGCCAAGATATATCACAGGACCTGGAGAATTTTCCTGTCCTGGTGTCGCTCTTCCGGCCATGCTCCTTGGCCTTTTTCCTTGCCGACCCTCCTGTCCTTTCTACAGTCCGGTCTGCGGCTAGGACTATCCCTCAATTCGCTCAAGGGACAGGTCTCGGCTCTGTCAGTGTTGTTCCAGCGGCGTATCGCCCGGCTGGCTCAGGTGCGCACCTTCATGCAGGGCGCATCTCACATCATTCCGCCTTACCGGCGGCCTTTGGATCCCTGGGACCTTAATCTGGTCCTCACGGCTTTGCAGAAACCCCCCTTTGAGCCTCTTAGGGAGGTTTCTTTGTCTCGTCTTTCACAGAAAGTGGTCTTTCTAGTGGCCATAACTTCCCTCAGGAGAGTCTCTGATTTGGCTGCGCTCTCTTCGGAGTCACCTTTTTTGGTTTTTCATCAAGACAAGGTGGTTCTCCGTCCGACTCCGGACTTTCTCCCTAAGGTGGTTTCTCCTTTCCACCTTAACCAGGACATTTCCCTGCCTTCCTTTTGTCCGGCTCCTGTTCATCGCTTTGAAAAAGCGTTGCATACTCTGGATCTGGTGCGGGCGCTCCGGATCTATGTGTCTCGCACCGCTGCTCTTAGGCGGTGCACCTCTCTTTTTGTGCTGACCACAGGTCGGCGTAAGGGCCTCTCGGCTTCTAAGCCGACCTTAGCTCGTTGGATTAGGTCAGCAATTTCCGATGCCTACCAGTGTACTCAGGTGCCTCCCCTGCCGGGGATCAAGGCACACTCGACCAAAGCTGTCGGTGCCTCTTGGGCTTTCAGGCACCAGGCTACGGCTCAGCAGGTCTGTCAGGCTGCCACTTGGACTAGTCTGCATACCTTTTCGAAGCACTACCAAGTGCATGCTCATGCTTCGGCAGATGCGAGCTTGGGCAGACGCATCCTTCAGGCGGCTGTTGCCCATTTGTGAAGTTAGGTTTCGCCTACTTCTCAGTTTTCTGTTTATTCCCACCCATGGACTGCTTTGAGACGTCCCAATGTCTGGGTCTCCCATAGGAATGATAAAGAAAAAGAGAATTTTGTTTACCGTAAATTCTTTTTCTTATAGTTCCGTATTGGGAGACCCAGCTCCCTCCCTGTTGCCTGTTGGCAGTTTCTTGTTCCGCGTGTTATCACCGGCTGTTGTAGACAGAGGCTTCGGTTGTTCCGGTTCTTACTCTATCTCTACTTGTGGGTGGCTATTCTCCTTCAGCTTTTGCACTAAACTGGCTATATTTGGTTATCCAGGGGGTGTATATGCTCAGAGGGAGGAGCTACACTTTTTAGTGTAGTACTTTGTGTGTCCTCCGGAGGCAGAAGCTATACACCCAATGTCTGGGTCTCCCAATACGGAACTATAAGAAAAAGAATTTACGGTAAGTAAACAAAATTCTCTTTTTCCCAGCTTGGACTAAAGGTTCTGTATACCTGCTAAACTCAGGATTCTTCAGATCGACTCCAGAACTTTCGTTTTTCCTTAGATAAACCCAAGAACCACCTGTAGTTTCCAGACCTTTCTCAATTGTCACCTCTGCCACCCAATTCCTTGGTCATTTGATTTACCAGCAGAACTGTTGGTTCTGCAGTTTGGAAGGTCTTTCAGATTAGGCTTGCCTGACTAGGATTAGGGAACAAGGGCCTTAGACGTCACGCTTCTCACCTAAGACAAGGCGATCAGCTGTGCTCCTATGGCGATATCCTACTTTTACATTTTTGCAGGCCTCCTTTCAGTCAGGGTTGACTCCCAAGGGCCAGGTTCCAGCCTTGGCTATCCTGGTCCAGCAGACCTTTTCTTGTAAACCATGAGTCAGGACTGCTTGCCAGGGCAGGACAAACTCTGGGGCCACCATATGATTTTGGGAGACTCATTCTGGTCATGGATGCCCTCCAGTCCTCTCCTTTTGTGCTGGTCAGAGATATCTATCCATCTCTGTACTTTGGCAGCGTCATTTATTTTAGTTCTCTAGCTATCTCTTCAATCAGGCGAGGCTCTGACGGGGGCTCTCGGTTGTCTCTCTCTAACTGGACCAACTGGTCTGACATCATCTCCCTCCTTTCAACTTATCGAGGAGGTTACTCTCCTTCCTTTCGGTACGTTGCCTCTCCTCTCCAGGAAAGGTTGTTACACAATCTAACGTAGTCAGAGCTGTGCAGCTCTACCTGTATCTCTTAGCTCTGTCTGGACATTCGGTTGGCCCGTGGTTCACTCTGTTATGCTCTGGCAGATGTCAGACCCCCTCTATGGGTCCCCTTATTCTCTGGTTCCGATTTGCCAATGCGGTAGGTTTGGCTAAGCTAGGGATACCCCTTCCAGGCGACAGCTCTCTTCCCTCACAGGAAAAAAGCCTCCTAGGTCTTGTGCCTCCAGGCCTGATGTCTATTCCATAGGGCCACTGCTTGGTCTCCTGTCCATATTGTTGAGTGCTTACCTAGGCATGCAAGTCTTAGCAAAAGAGTACCACAATGGCTGTTGCTCGGATAGTATCCCAAGGGATTTCTGTTTTTTTTTTTCCCTTGCTTCATTGGGGGATACAGCTATGCCCTCCAGTGTCCTCCAATGAAGGCTCCAAGAAAGAGGTTTTACGGTGAGTACCCAAAATCTACTTTTCCTGCAGGTAAGGTTTCCCACCCCCAAGGACTGCTTTAGGACATACCATGGTTCCTTTGTCCCCCAATGATGTGACAGAGAAAACACTTTGGGTACTCACCGTAATATTTTTCTCCTGGGTGACACAACACCCTCCATTGTTTTGCGGGTAGGAAGGCCTTGGTTTTGCTTCTACTTCTTTTGCACTAATTGAATAGTAACCTCCTGAGGAGTGACCTTTTTTTTCTTTCTATATTAACCCATGGTTCCTATGTCCCCCCAATGAAGACTACAAGAAAGAGAGCTTTTCCGGTGAGTACCAAAAATCTTTATTTTGTGCTATGACTTTCCTTGCTCCTCAGGACATACCGAGTGCTGTGCAGAATCACTGAGGCAAGTCTATAAGAATGAGGTAGTGACGTGTAAAGCACTTTCATTTATTGGGATGGTCCACATGTTACATACAATCTATAGGCCCGCTATGTATACAGTTCCAATAATATTTTTTATAGGATTTTTATTGGATTTTTGGGAATGTTCTGGCCTAATTTATCACGATTTAGTGCTTTGACTGTCGTGTTTATATAACTAGGCGGCTCTTCATGCAGACATCGGGCTCGCTGCTCTCCACCGTGCAGTCGCTGTAGTCCATCTTGCAGTGGTCACAGTCGCAGCTCAGTGCCACGGGGTAGGTGAAGAAGGGGTCTGTGCCAGGTAAGCAGTCTGGTAGTTTGATGGTGTCATAGCGGATTTCTTTATAAGTGCAGATCTGTTGTTTAAACGGGAAAAGGGCCGCTTTCAACACCAGGTCCTGTTAGAAATACATTAAGAGGATTGATGTTAATTTCTACTGAACTGGTTTACAATGAATCTTCTGATATTGATTCACTTCTATGGTCTGAGCAAAGTAGACTTGCACCATTACCCTGCGCGGTGTACGCTCCCCAGCTTCATCGGCACACAGCGCATACCCAGGCAGGATTTCGGACTCCTATGTGCCAAGAGGCTGTGGTAATGGCTGGCTTATTGCTGCCTCACTAGATATGTGCAGTGCCCCGATCATGCCAGGGAGCGTACACCCACATTGTTAGTGACGCTGCTCTATTACATCATGCCTACAAGGTGGCACATTCACGTTTTTTTCAAA
This sequence comes from Anomaloglossus baeobatrachus, assembly GCF_048569485.1. Taxonomy (NCBI): domain Eukaryota; kingdom Metazoa; phylum Chordata; class Amphibia; order Anura; family Aromobatidae; genus Anomaloglossus; species Anomaloglossus baeobatrachus. Next base: position 50,416,181 of record NC_134363.1, on the reverse strand, counting down.
ACTGAAAGCTGAGAAAGTCACTGCCAAGTGGCTCTGGCAGCAGCTTATTTCCTGGATGAATTTTAATGCCCTAGGCTTTTATTCTTCAAACTGGCCAACACTTATTTCCCCTGAGATGAGTTAGGAGGCCACCCATACATATTAGACTGTCGCCCGATATTGGCAGTCTGTTACCATGGAGATCTGAACAACTAATATATAAAGCTGAATGTGTGTGTGTCCGGGATTGGCATCTGTACCGTCGCAGCTACAGCCACAAAATTTTGCACACTCGCACTTCTGGACCCCGAGAGCATCATAGGCTATGTTTTGAGGGGAAATTTTAACCCCGCACTTTAGTTATTCACCAAAAAACCTGCCTCCATTAAAGCGAATGGAGCTGGGAGCCACAGTGCAGCCAGAACTTCAGAAGAATGCGAAGCCACGCCCTTAAATGGAATGTTGGCGTGTCACAATGCAGCCAGGGAAAGAGACAGACACAGACAGGGTAAGAAACGGTCACGGACAGGGTAAGAAACGGTCACGGACAGGGTAAGAAACGGTCACGGACAGGGTAAGAGACGGACACGGACAGGGTAAGAGACGGACAGGGTAAGAGACGGACACGGACAGGGTAAGAGACGGACACGGACAGGGTAAGAGACGGACACGGACAGGGTAAGAGACGGACACGGACAGGGTAAGAGACGGACACGGACAGGGTAAGAGACGGACACGG
>NC_134363.1:50407963-50410463 GCF_048569485.1 Anomaloglossus baeobatrachus | reverse complement strand
ATCCGGTTTGCATTTAGTTGGACCATCATTTATTTGTCAACAGGAAAATGACCCCAAACACACCTCCAGGCTGTGTAAGGGCTATTTGACTAAGAAAGAGAGTGATGGGGTGCTACGCCAGATGACCTGGCCTCCACAGTCACCAGACCTGAACCCAGTCGAGATGGTTTGGGGTGAGCTGGACCGCAGAGTGAAGGCAAAAGGGCCAACAAGTGCTAAGCATCTCTGGGAACTCCTTCAAGACTGTTGGAAAACCATTTCCGGTGACTACCTCTTCAAGCTCATCAAGAGAATGCCAAGAGTGTGCAAAGTAGTAATCAAAGCAAAAGGCGGCTACTTTGAAGAACCTAGAATATAAGACATTTTTTCAGTTGTCTCACACTTTTTTAAGTATTTCATTCCACATGTGTTAATTCATAGTTTTGATGCCTTCAATGTGAATCTACAATTTTCAGAGTCATGAAAATAAAGAAAACTCTTTGAGGTGTATCCAAACTTTTGGTCTGTGTGTGTGTTGTATATGTATATGGTATATGATATATATATATATATATATATATATATATATATATATATATATATCTCCATCCCTCTATCTATTCATCCCTCTATCTATCCATCCCTCTATCTCCTAAATATATAGTTATCGGCTGTTGAACCCTAAGGCAGAAATTACACGTATAGTTATTGGTGCAACTTTTTAAAGCAAAGCCAGAAGTGGATCTCTAATGATAGGTCGTCAATCTATTCGTCTCGAACAACCCCTTTAAAATCTATATCCACATCATTTTTGTTGGTCCCAATGCTCCCAAAGGACGAAACTTTGAAAATGGTTAAACAAATATTTTAAGGTTTTATGTCTACAGCTTATATTTTCAGTGTAATCCCCCTCCTCATACTTCCTTCATTAGGATCCTGACTACACACAGTTTGTAGTCTGTTACCATGGAGATCTGAGCATTCTAAATAAACACAAATGTTGATCCTTAACTGAGACCAATTGGAATTCACTTTAGTTGCTTTGACCATTTGAAAACTGTTTGAGAATGTACCCATAAATCATTAACTTTGCCCCAAATTTTGAAAATGACCATCAAAGACAAACAGAATATAATGGAGGTTTCTTTATGAACCCAAATAACGCGAAAAATATCTAAATCGCGGTGGTGCAAAAGGAATTGAGCGTGGATCAAGAGAATACTGACAACCGCCTACTAGCTATGGCTTTGTCCATCTTGAGATATACAATTCCTCTAAATTCTCTGCACCTCCGATACCACTGCAGACAATCAACACCGCTGATCTCGCTCACATCGGGGCCACTTACCTTGCAGCAGGGAGCTGAAGACTAAATGGATTCTGGGCTGGTGCATTCAGCTTGTACACGTCCTCCTTAAAATGACCATTTATAACCCAGCCCCATCTGCCATGGCCACGGCTTGTGGGGGTGTGAAGGCTGAATGGATCTTCTTTTTTCTTTTTTTTTTCCCCGAAGCAGATTAGTGAGTTATTACCGAGATTTTTAATAAATCTTCCCTATCCTGAAATGAATGCCTGCACTAATCCACAAGGACCAGTCTGTCCATCCGACATATGTGATGGTTTCTGCACTTATCCCACATAAGACACAATAATTCCTATAAATTAGTAATTTTATATTTAGCCATGTTTTTTCCTTTTTATCTTTTTGGATTTCCTAGAAATCTGGAATGTCTTTGCTTTAGTCCATGGCATCCGCATCTTTTATAAATATTGCAAAAAAACTGTTATAAATTTTATAAAACATTTTTTTTCAACTTTTATTTTACTTTTAATTTTTTTTTTACTGTAATTAATAATCCCCTTAAGGCATCGCTCTGCATAGCAAAAATCACAGTCTCCTATGAATGTCGCTCCCAGCCAGCCTTCATAGGAGAATCATGACGACAGACAAGGGACTCATCAGTCTGATCCCCGGCTGTCATATCAATCCATTGGTGCCTTATGATGACGTGATAGGGGTGCCAATGGGTGGGATTAATGACGTGCGTCATGTCAGAGCGTGTTAAATCCTGCTGCCAGTGATAGCTGCATTTAACTGGTTAACTGCCAGATCCACCCACAGCTTTTAGAGGAAGATGATGGCTGATTAAATTATTATTTATTATTATAGCGCAATTTATTCCATGGCGCTTTACAAGTGAAAAGGATTAAATCCGCCATCATGTGCAGGGAAAAACGCAGGCTCAATGCGTGAACCCACATCAAAGGCAGAGACACGGCTAATTAAGTAAATTTGTCATCTGTTGTGAAGGGGTTAAAGAGTGCTCCCCACCATGTCCGCATCCCTGGTCTGATTACGGACATCATCACAGCTGTCCTCTGAGTTCAATAATCACCGTCAACTACACCTCTGAGTCTTTGATTAAAATCTGAACTGAGCTCCGATTTCCAGTATTAGACAGTGTATGGCGGTTTTATTATTATTAGTGAACTGTAAGGTACTATTATTGTATAAACT
>NC_134363.1:50394360-50404360 GCF_048569485.1 Anomaloglossus baeobatrachus | reverse complement strand
TGAATGGAGTTTGCACATGCGCCATTAAGGCCCCAATCACAGGATTATTTTGAATCACTGGGGGTCCGATTCATTCACCCCCATTGATCCTGCAGCCTTCAATGGAGTAGAAGAGCAATTACTTGTCCGCTCCATTCATTGTCTATGGGACTGAGCAAAGACAATGAATGGAGCGGATTTTGCACATTTGCCATTAAGGCCCTGATCACAGGATTATTGGGAATTCCAGTAAATTATCCTCTATACTATGGATAAGGGATAACTTTGAACCTTTTTAAAATATGATTCCAGGCCATTTATTGTCTGGGGTCACACCGCAACCGGCCTCTCGCTGCCATACGTCTCGTATTCCGTTTCATACATCTTAGGAACAGACATGATCTCTGGCAACGGTCCCTGCCGTGGTTTGGTCCAGGGGCATTCTAGCGGGAAGTAGACATCTTGTGACCTCTTGGCGTCCAGTGGCCACTGATAGCTTTCTTGTGCCAGGGTTTTTAGGCCCATGTGTGGGACTGATTTTGCACGCGGTGGTATTCGTGGCAGTTTAGTGGCAATAGGAAACTGAAGGGCGTCCCGCTTTGGAGGTGGTCGTCGAAGCGTTGGTTGACTTTCCTTTGGTAGAGGGTTTTCTTTCAGGCCATGGCCCCACGCCTTTGGGTAATCCTCCGCCTGCCAATATGTCAAAATATCTTTTTTGGGATAGCCTTCAAGTTCTCTCCTGGGTTGGAAAAAATATATATAAAAGACAATAAAAACCAGTGCAATGTAGGTTTTCCTGAAAACCTGAGATGGGAAAGAAACCCCCATAAAGTGAACCCCCTTGTGATGGTTTTTGGTTTTGCTACATCTCGGACCCTATGGGCCCATCCTCTACTTAAAGGGGTTGTACAAGGTTGTACAAGGTTGTAACACTCTACTTTTGGATCATTGGGTGTCCGACCGGTCAGATCCAACTGAGCCAACGAACTGATGCTCTGAAGACCCCCGAGTGACTGGAGCTGGGATCAACTTCACTCAATTCATTCTTAATGGGAGTGCAGAAGATCTGACGATTTTGCATTAATCACCTGGAGCTTTGTCATATCTTTGGGGTCTACACCAACCTGGTCAACAAGGGGTCACCGTAGACAGTCAGCTCCATGTTTGTCCATGGCTGTAATACCAGAGACCGCCCACGGATAAGAGTGGCGCTGTTTCGGGTAAATAATTTGCACCCTTTTGTCTACCCTCTTTAACACCCATACCAGTGTCCCCGCACTGTCCTGCCCATCTCCCCCTGTGGGGGGACGTCAGTTCTCTCACCTTCCTGGTTGCTCTGCGGTGGCTGCCCTATCCTCAGTTAAGGCTGCCATTTCCGGAACCTATACACACCACACAGGTCTCCTGGGAATGCCTGTAGTGTGCGTGCGCAGTCACACCCATTTTCTTAAAGGGCCAGTCCGGCCTGAGCTGGAAGTGTCTCTCAGATCAGCTGAGCGGTTTTAGATATTTAAGGTACCTTCCCCTTTAGGGAGGTGCCTGGGCAATGAGTTCCTAACATTGCTAGTTCTCAGGTCCCATTGTTCTGCTGCTGACTCGTATCTGTGCTTTAATGCTCTACCAGTTTGATGACCTACTGCTACCATCCACGCCGGCTACCATGATACCGGACATTGCAAGTATTAATGCCGGTCGCTGCTACCTCATCCTTCCATATCGGATGGATCCACGACTCTGCCTGCTGCTGTCGCTTCTATCAGAGACTGTACTGTATCTGTGGCGCCAGCTGCCGGGGTTCTGCAGCGTGCTTACCAGCGTGTGTACCTGCTGTCACCTTTAGTGGTACTAGTGAAGCCTCGGCGGTCAGTCCAGTTTGCTCCCCCAGGCAAGTGAATGGTACATTCCGTCCATTGGAGCCACTAATACTGTGCTCGCCCCGTGAGCATACCACCCTCTAACTTAAAGGGGCATCACACAATATTAATATACCAATACAATCCTGGTAGCGGTAGACTCCATGGCTATGAGACTTACGCTGTAAATGCACGGAAGTCCCGAGCCGTGGTGGATGCGTATATGTCGTTCAAGCTCAAGACCCCCTTGTCTCTTACGTAGAATGGCTCTCCGGATACTGCCTTGTTTTCTGTCGTTGCCACTATCGCCTAAATAGCAACAGATACCATTATTTGTAAATTTCCTGAGATTTTAGAATATTAGATAAATAGCTGATAAAAATATAGTGTGAGCCTAGACAAGTGATAAGTGTCAATCGCTGCTTGTCCTTACTCTTAATTGTAAATTTTTAAAGGCAATCTGTCAGCACAAAATGACTGTTCAAACCAAGCACAGAAGCTGGGTGCACCCTTGGTGTACCTTAGAAGTTCGGTTCACCTTCCCACTTGTTTTACATTTATCTCTGTCCTTCTTACTATAGTATAAAGTCAGCGTTGTTAATCAGAGAAAAGGAGGACGACGATAGATGGAAAATATGTAGGAGGGAATGTGTACTGAACTTCTTGGCCACACCAAGGGTGTACTGAACTTCTTGGCCATACCAAGGGCGCGCCAAGCGTCTCGGCCACACCAAAGGTGTGCTGAGCTTCTTGGCCACACCAAGGGTTTACTGAGCTTCTCGGCCACACCAAGGGCACGCCGAGCTTCTTGGCCACACCAAGGGTGTACTGAGCCTCTTGGCCACACCAAGGGTGCGAGGTGTTTCTTGGCCACACCAAGGGTGCGAGGCGTTTCTTGGCCACACCAAGGGTGCGCCGAGCTTCTCGGCCACACCGAGGGCGCGCCGAGCTTCTCGGCCACACCGAGGGCATGCCGAGCTTCTCGGCCACACCGAGGGCGCGCCGAGCTTTCTCGGCCACACCGAGGGCGCGCCGAGCTTCTCGGCCACACCGAGGGTGTGCTGAACTTTTTGGCCACACCAATGGCGCATTGAAAACTTGTGCTTGGTTTTCTCAGTTATTTTATGCTGATAGACTTTTTAATTTTACTCCAGGTAGACAAACCTGTGAAGGGCCTCCATTTATGTGATTTTTCAGAGAGAAGGGTTGAGGTCCTGCATGGAAGTTAGTGATGCTGGGCTGTGCCGGACGCCCCTTGAATTCTGCTTTCATCTCACTGCTTTGGTATTTTGGATCCAGTGGAGTCCTCCATGGTCTTAGTTTCAACTGTAAAAGATAATAAAAGATGGCACTTTTTATTATGTGAGCATTAATACTTAGAACTAGTTAAGGCTTTGTGCACTTGGGGACTTTTTGAGGCAGTAAAAATGACTCATCTTCTCACCTTATCCCATAAATCTTTATTATAATGAACCTTCCAGTGGGGTGCGGGGACGGGGTGACTGGGCTGTGACAGGATGCCCCCACAATATTTCCGGTTATGAGCGCTTCCAGTGGTCGTCTGATATGTATTTACCAGTTCATCATATGCGGTGGCTTCGCTTAGTTCCTTCAGTGTTGCAGGAAGAGGCTCAGTAATGGTAGACTAGAAAAGAAGAGAAAAAATGTCAGCTATCACGAAATTTGTTGCAATTTACCATTTAGATGTCCGATTTTTGCATACGAGTGGTCAGATCAAAATCTGCTACGCAAGTCTATGGATCCGGCTTTACCCTGCTTATTGCTTTGGTGCAATGGTAATTAAATATTTTTTAAAAAATGATGTGTGGTCCCTCCCAATAATGATACCCAGCCATGATAAAGCCGACAGCTGGGGGATGGTATTCTCAGGCTGGGGAGCGTCCATGGTTAATTGGGCCACCCCAGCCTAAAAGTAGCAGCCTGCAGCCGCCCAGGATTGTTGAATCCTTTAGATGCAACAATCGGGGCACTTTTCCCACCTCTTTCCAATTGCCCTGGTGCAATGGTAATCTGAGTAATAAGGATTAATGACAGCCCTCAGCTGCCACTAAGCCCTAGATTATTAATGGGAGGCGTCTGAGACCCCCATCACTAACCTCTAAGTGAAAATAATTAAACACAAACACCCAAAAATACTTTATTTGAAATAAAATACAAGACAGCCCCCTTTCATTGCTTTATTAACCCCATAATCACACCCCTGCAGGTCCAGTGTAATCCACACGAGGTGCCACGATGATTCCAGCTCTGCTACATCTAAAATCACAGCGCACGATCTTGGAACATGGATACCTAAGCTACAATGCCCTGCAGTCTATGGGTCTGATTTTCACAGAATGTCATAATGGAGAAGAGGGAGAAACTTTTGGATTTTTTTTCGCAACATGCAAGAAACCTGATGACTCTCCGACCGCACTCTGATCAAAAATTGTGGATAAAATGGATGTCTGAATGAGGCTTAATTCTAAGGCAAGAAAATAATTAAGTCACTTATAGAATCCTAGTAGACAGTAGAAAAAAATTGCAATTTTTTAAAGGTTGTGGCTGTACCCCCAAAACGTATAGGGCCATTGTGCAGTTACACATAGGATGTAGTATGTGGGTGCCAATTTTTCGCCAAGGACCGTATAAGGTTCACATCCCATTTTTATCCTACATTTAGCACTGAAAAGCTCTCTTCTGTCTATTGAGCTTTATTGCCAATGGAAGCCCAAAAGTATCGCTATTGCATCCTGCATAATCTATAGAAAATAACATATAAGTTAAACATTTAAATAAAAAATGTAACTTTATGGTTGTTTAATATATTTCAATAGCTTTTCATGATGGATCTGATAAAGGGATGCTGTTATAGCCTATGGGTAGAGGATCTGTATATTGATGCTTAAAGGGGAATTCCCATCTCCAAGAACTATCCCTATTTGTAGTAGGTGTAATAATAATAATTAATAATATAAAAATAATTCAATTAAATATGTAGTATAGTTCTCCTGATTAGTTACATCTGTTACCTCATGTGCAGGGCATTGCACCTTGGGTATCCCAGGTTATGGTGATATAGTGACAGTTAGTTGCTCATGGTTATAACCATGAATGCCTAAGCTGTAATGCCCTGCACATGAGGTAATGGACACCGGTTATATCAGGAGAATTGTTCATAACCATGAATGCCTAAGCTGTAATGCCCTGCACATGAGGTAATAGACACAGTTATATCAGGAGAACTGTTCATAACCATGGGTGCCTGAGTTGCAATGCCCTGCACATGAGGGAATGGACACGGTGATATCAGGAGAACTGTTCATAACCATGGGTGCCTGAGTTGCAATGCCGCACATGAGGTAATGGACACAGTTATATCAGGAGAACTGTTCATAACCATGGGTGCCTAAACTGTAATGCCCTGCACATGAGGTAACAGACATGGCTAATCAGGAGAACTATACTACATTTCTAATTGGAGTTATTTGCTATTATTATTATTATTATTATTATTATTATTATTATTATTATTATTATTATTATTATTACAACACCTACTATATATTGATAGGATTTTGGAGATGGGAGTAACCCTTTAATGATATGTCATGCTTATGCTATTATTGCATCCCTTTAAAGGGTAACTAAAATTATATTTTTAGATATTTTTTTCCAACATGGAAAGCTATGAAACTTTGTAAATCGCTTTATTGGGAATTTGTGTTAATTCTTGTAGAAAATAAAAATTGCATGCAAGTTGGTTTTTGCCCCCCCTGTCTTTCCATATTCTATTTGCCTTCCTAGTCACATTGAGTTTAGATTGCACTCATTTGGCATACAGATGATGGGCAGTGATGGGTCAAATTGGATTGTTCTCATGTGGAGTACAGATGATGGCAGTGATGGGTCAGCTTCTTTCTCCCTCCTCTGAGTGTTCTGCTTATCAGACTAATTTGCAGCAGCCTCTACCCAGAGATAGTGAGACGCAGAAGCTGAACTGACCCATCACTGCCATCATCTGTACTCCTAATGAATATGTTATGATATCAATGCAGGAAAATACAGGAAACGTCGGGGTTTTGAAGCCACTTACCTGCATTTTTTTTATTTTTACAGGTAAGAAGATAAATACTCTAGTGATTTGTAAAGTTTTCTAACTTTCCATTTCCATGCTGGACAAAATTATTAAAAAAAAATAATTTAAAAAAATTTACGATAAGATTGATAATGAAATTGTTAAATATGTGGCCATTTGAGCAGATGCATCAGACACTTAGAACAAGCTACAGACTTACACATCAAACTTTTATATAACCCCGACCTATAATCCACTGCCACTCACCTTGATATTTGCAGGAAGGAACGACACCGGAGCTTTGTAATCATGGGCAACGCCAGTGCTGGTGAGATGCCAGTCCTGCCTCCGCTCTAGCCCCATTATCAAAAACACGTCAAAACTACAAGGATCTAGGAATAGATGAGTGTGAGCAGCCGGGAAAGGTCCAGGGTGGAGGCTGAACCTGCGGAATGTTGTGTTTCCTGTCGTCATGGAGATAGAACACAGCACATTTACATGACAATAAACACACAGGATGTAACAGTGAGATGGGACACAACCGGGGAGCATTAATAATCATGAAATCTAAATGTGACCCCTATGTATTATGTCTCCACTCCTGAATAGAAAACCTCCATAGTGTAATGGTCTACAGAGGAAGAACATAATGCACAAAAATGCAATATTGTGAAGAGTTCTCAATGTTTACAGGACCCTACATTTTAAGAATGTGTAAATTCCAAATTTATAGAGATAACAAAGATGGAATTAATACAGCCCCTAAGAGGATTTCCTAAATAAATACCCCCCCTTTATCAGAGACTCGCTGGTTTATAGACCCCAGACCAGAAGGCTCCTTTGAACCTGGAATCACAGGAACCGGGGGGAAATAGGAATGTTGGGCCCTCTATGTTCTAAGGTCAGGGGGGTCTATCTTCATTTTTGTGCATCTACTGAACATTTTGAGAGGTGGCATGTATTCTACAGACTAGGGGTGGGCAATAAAATTTCCTGAGGGGGTCACATAAGAGATCGTGACTATAGTTGAGCGGATTGCTAATAATCCGGGTCTGGCGGATCCGTCGCGGGTTGTCCCAGAAGTCCGGATCCGATCCGGAATCCGGCCCAATGTAAGTCAATGGAGGAGCGGATCCGGACACGAGAGCGAGAGAGCGGGGGGGGGGGGGGGGAAAGACCCAAACCCGGATCGTGCAGTTGGATTCCCGGGTCCAACTTGGACCCGGATCGGACCCTGAAACCGCACGGATCCGGACTTTTACAGTTCGGGTCCGCTCAACACTAATCGTGACTGTTGTGGAGGCCGAACCAATAGGCACTGAAATTAGTTCTGCTCAATACTAACATAATAATTATAAGTTAATATTAATATTGTGTCACTTAAAACTTAGCAGAATCAAGTATACTGACACCCCTCCATATACCAAATGAACCCACACACAGCCCCCTGAATACAGTATGAGCCCCCACATAGCCCTTCTATATACAGTATGAGCACACACAATCCTCTATATACAGTATGAGAACAAACATAGCCCTTCTATATACAGTATGAGCCTCACAGTGCCCTAAATTCAGTATGAGCCCTCTATATACAGTGAAACCCCACATAGTCCCCTATATACAGTCTGAGCCCACACAGTCCCATGAATAAAGTATGAGTCCAAATAAAATCTCTGTATACAGCATGAACCCCACACTGCCCCCTAAATACAGTATGAGCTTCCTATGTACAGTGAAACTCCATAGTCCCCTATATACAGTATGAGCCCACATACAGCCCCTTGAATACAGTATGAGCAAAAACAAAACCTCTTTGTCTACAGCATCAGCCCCCACACAGCCCCTAAACACAGTATGAGCTCTGACATAGCTATGTATACAAAGCATGAACCCTCATATAGCCCTCCTATATACATTGAGCACCCACATATCCCTTATATACAGCATGAGCCCATACGTAGCCTCCTATATACAGCATGAGCCCCCATATAACTCTTCTATATACAGCATGAACCACACACAGCCTCCTATATAGAGTAGTATAAGCTCTGATAGCCTCCTATATACATTGAGCCCCACTTGGCCTCATATTTAAAGCATGAGCCCCCATATAGCCTCTTATATACAGCATGAATCCTCAATACTTCCTATATATACAGTATAAGCCCTCACATAGCCACTATATACAGTATGAAGCCCCACATACCCCCTATATACAGTACAAGCCCCCACATAGCCTCCTATATACAGGATGAACCCTTAAATAGCTCCTTATATACAGTATGAGCCCTCACATAGCCCTCTTTATTTATATACACACAGCTGAAAAGATAACACCACATACCTCTGCTCCAGTCTTTGCTATGTGCACTGATGCACCGTACAGCGGACGCAATGTAGTATCATTATTGTGTCTCCTGTCCCAATTGCACACACTTTTTCCCTCCGCTCTCTATAAAGACACATCTGCAGGTTTTTCTCTCTCTGACATGAAATCAGAATAAATCTTTCCCGTTTTAGGTCAATTAGGAACCAAAATCTAATATATAAAGCTGTGTGTGTGTGTGTGTGTGTGTGTGTGTTCGTTCGCTAAAGGAATCCGCACCGTCGCATTTACAATCACGGAATTTTGCACAGATGCCCCATGTGACTCAGGGAACGTCATAGACTATGTTTGGGCAGGAAAATGTAACCCTGTGCTTTCCAGTTACACTACAAAAATCCTACAGCCATTAAACTGAATGGAGCTGGAAGCTCCAGGCTATAATAGCAACTGTAAGTGGTTGCTATAGGAACAAAATAAACTGTTAGTATAAGATAGGATAGACGGATAGAGAGAGACAGAAAAAGACAGACAGACATAGAGAGACAGACGCGGCGAAAGAGACAGAGATTGAGACAGACAGACAAGGAAAGAGACAGACAGCGAGACAGACAGCAACACACAGACAGAGACTGGGAGAGAGACAGTTACTATCCCGGGCAACGCCGGGTACTACAGCTAGTTATTTATATTTGCCAAATGCCAGAATGAGAGAGAGAATGTTTTCAGGCATTTTTATTGCTTTCTGCAAAGTCAAATGTTTACGTACACTAAGAGTACTGTGCCTTTAAACAATACGGGACAGCCCATATGATGATGTCATGTCTTTGGAAACATATGATAGGTTTATTAGTAACATCTGAGTTAGAGACACACCTGTGGATGTATTATAATGCACACCTGAAACACACGGCCTCTTTGTGTAGCATCATGGGAAAGTCAAACGAAATCAGCCGAGATCTCAGGAAGAGAATAGTGGACTTGCAGAAGTCTGGTTCATCCTGGGGTGCAATTTCCAGATACCTGATTGTGCCTCGTTCATCTGTACAAACAATTATACGCAAGTACAAACCAGATGGGAATGTGCAGCCATCATACCGCTCAGGAAGGAGACGAGTTCTGTGTACCAGAGATGAATGTGCTTTGGTCAGACATGTGTATATCAACTCAAGAACAAAAGCAAAAGACCTTGTGAAGATGCTGGCGGAAGTTGGTAATATTGTGTCATTATCCACAGTGAAACGAACACTGTATCAACATGTGCTGAAAGGCCACTCTGCCAGGAAGAAAAACATAAAAAGCCAGAATAATGTTTGAAAATGCACACAGGACAACTGTGAAACACGGGGGCGGCAGCATCATGTTGTGAGGTTGTTTTGCTGCAAGAGGGACTGGTGCAATTCACAAAATAGATGGCATCATGAGGAAAGAAGATTATGTGGCAATACTGAAGAACATCTCAAGACATCAGCCAGGAACTTAAAGCTTGGGCGGAAATGAGTTTTCCAAATGGACATTGACTCGAACAATACTGCCAAACTGGTTACAAAGTGGCTTAAGGATAACAAAGTCAATGTTTTGGAGTGGCCATCACAAGGCCCTGATCTCAATCTTATTGAAAGTTTATGGGTAAAGCTGAAAAGGCCGGAGCGAGCAGCGACCTACAAACATGGCTCAGCTACACCAGTTCTGTCAGGAGGAATGAGCCCAAATTCCACCAACTATTGTGAGAAGCTTGTGGAAGGATCCAAAAATGTTTCACCC